>NC_028639.1:20590436-20654991 GCF_001406875.1 Solanum pennellii
ATTATTATTATTATTATTATTATTATTATTATTATTATATATATATATATATATATATATATATATTATAAGGAAAAAGTTAGGAACTCTTTTTCCACAAAAGACTCCTATACAATCAAGTTACCAAGAACTCTTTGTCTTAGGCTTGAATAAACACATAAAGAAAAATTAAGGGTGCTTCACTCTCCACAACAATACTCTTCACCATACTCTCCCACTTAGGAGAAACCAATTATAAGGTCAACATAACATTACTACAAGGAACTCCCTCAAGGCACCTTAAGCCTTACTAATACTTTCTAACCAATGTCTATCTCATGAACATCAAGGATTCTCAAAGGTCTCATCTAACCACTACATCCCCCTTACTAGGAGAACTCACCTATACTCTTTCAAATCCATCACCTTCCTTTTGTATGGTTGGAGTCTTAAGAAACTTCAAACTATCTTATCAACCACTCCTTCACATTCTCACACTAAACCGTACATTTTTTTCCAACTTAACTTTCTTTCAAAAGGTAACCAAACCAATCTAAGGTCAAAACCACCTTCTAGCATACCTCATCTAACAAGTCACATCTCATCTTTTCTATCCCTCAACCCAAACTTTATAAAGTCACCCTCATGGGACAAACACATAAGGGAAACAAGCGAAAGACACCATATACAAAGCTCTTAGGCACGATTATATGAATGAAGAAGTGAAACTTTTATTAGCACCCAATAACCTACTATTTATAATGTGGAGCGCTTAACATTATAAAAAAGACTCTACTAGATGTGGTTCATAATACAACTAAGACACTCCCTAAACCTGATGCTCTTATACCATCTTTGTCATGACCCGCAAGTACACCCTAGAAGTTAGTCCATCTTGTGTCGTCACACGGCAAATGAGACTTCAAGAAGTCTTATCTAAGCCTCTTGTAGCACTCATTGCATAATAAACATTCTAAAATAGGTAAGAATTTAATACTTTATTCACATACGAAGAACTCTTTCATAAACAATACGCAAGCGAAAGACTTTCATTTAAACAATTTAAACCTTTACAACAATCTACTTGAACCCTCTAAACATTGGAGCTTATAACACTTAGGACTAAGCCCATACAAGACATAAAAGGTAAAGACTAAGACATAAGGAACTTGTGGATATTGTCCTCGAATCGGTGAGGACTCACCAATACATCATATTTAAGCCTTAGAAACCTATCCATCCTCCATGACACATCAAGACTTCTAATTCCCTACACTTTAGTCAAAAAGGGAAAAGAAGGGGTTAGCACAGTAGATGTACTAAGTATGGAAGCCATGCAAAAACCATGAGAAAGGGACATTTAGTAAACAAGATGCTTTTCATGAATTTAGATTAAAACAACATACTATAAATATAAGAACAACATTTAACAACATAGAAACACATAGGAAATCATTTAACAAGAAGTCACATTTTAGCAAACATTACATTAAAGTCACTTCACTGTACAATGAACTCAATTCATTGTTACAATGAAGTTCCTACACTTCACATTTGACAACCTTTAGCATGTTATCTTGTCACTCAAAGATATCTAAGATTCACTTAAATTACACAAAGAGAGACTGCCCATACACCCTCTCTAGATGTTCCTAAACGACTCTCAAGATTACTTATGATGATTCACATACACACTTAAGAGATATCAACATATAAACATGAGATTTTCCGACCAAGGCGCCTCTAAGGTTCACTTGAGCTAGTTGTGAAGCGACCGCCCATACAATCCCTCTCACACGTGTAAGAGATCCTATAGACTCCCTCAGATAGAACCATTTTCATTTAACACATTAGCATATAGGTGATATGAAATTCTCCTTCCAAAGGCTATCACAAGACTTACTTAAGTATGTGAAGAAGATAACGTCCAAAGTCAACTCTTCAAGATTACCTAAATAATCCTTAAGATTACCTAAGGCTTATATCATGTCCACATAATAAACCAATTTCCCTAACTAGAGTCATTCTTATGACTTATCTAGGTAACCTAAGAAGTGACCATTCCTATGCCCCCTTCACACCTTAACTAGACAACCCTTAATTATTCTAGATAAGTACTACTTCATTTTTAACATACTTTATTAACTTAAGTCAATACATTCACTAGTTCATTAAGAGACATTCATCACATAAAGGACATTCAAGTAATAGTCTTTAACAAGACCTAGGGACTCCAAATAACATCTTCAAAGCCTATTGTGCAATGTCTAGATAGTGTCCTATACCACCACCTGGACTTTTTCGAACTCCTCAAATTCTAATAGATATTCCACATGATAATAATAGGCAATAAAAAAGATAGACCATGAGAGGTAGACATGGAATCCGGAGTTCTAACCTACTCCGATGAGGGTGCTCTACTTTCCAAGGGTAGAACTAGGAGACATCCCATGTAGCCACATGGCTAAGGAATACGAAAGGCGTGCTTTGTATTCTAGTATCATACTTAACTAGAACTACTTCCCCTTGCCATACTCACTCGGTGTTAGCCATCGTTCTCATAGAGTAATTCACATTGAATTGGTTCACATAAAAGGGTTCCATAACAAGTTCATAACCCAATCACATTTACCCTACCAAAGAGGACCTCTTCGGGCTACCTTCCAATGGCGACAAGAAGCTCATTATGACTTTACTAGGTATTAATATGATGCCATTCCACCCAATTAACCTTATATCCGTCATTCCTTTACTTGAAGAATACCATTACAACTTTCGAGTTCAACATACATAACCATACCACTAGGTTCAAGGTTTCAATTCAATAAGTATAATATTCAATTGATCTAAGAATATTCAATACTCAATTTATCAAATTGAAACAGGCTATAAACCAATTAACCATAATCTATACATGAATCAAAAGCCTATACCAATCTACACATGAATTCATCAATATTAAAGCATGATCACATAATCATATTTTAGCCAAATTTGAGAGATTTGTGAATGTCAAGGATTCATCGAGAATTTCATTGGAAAACATCAATTATACATCAATTTCATCATATATAAATGTTTGGAAACTATTTATGCAAGAACCTAGACTTAGAGTAGAAATTGGACTTTTTCATATTTTTTCATCTTCGAAATTGGGTCTTACCTGATAGCAAACTTTAGATGAAGAACTTCCATACCTTATTTGAAGAATACAAATCTAATTGAGTAATAAAATCCATTGAAGACCCATCTTCAATCTCTTTCTTCACCTTGAATTCACATGGAGGTTTATGGAGGAACTTTAGGAGGGAATATGTTTTGATTTGGAAGAGTAAAATCTTCTAAGTGTTATTCACTTATTTGCACATTTAAAATACCCAATATATCCTTAATATACCTCCAATACATCCAATTAGAAGTCTAGCAAATTTACAAGTACACCCCTACACTTGGCAGTGAACTGTATGCAAAAATAGGCCAATCGAAGGACTACCCATCCACGGGGTGTAAGCCCACTTACGGGCCCTTCTGGAAACCGTCGATGATGTCAGAGGCTTGGAACAGGTTTGTTTTCAACCCATGCTAAGAACCTACCCACTCCCACCACCTACGAGGCATCGACCAGGCTACAAGTTGTCGACTGCCTTCCGTAGGTGGACTGTCATTTGGCAGTTTTATCCATCATCTTTGGTCCTTCCTCAAGGACCCTTGGATTGTCCTCAGGGATAATTTCCCAGATGATTCCAACCCGAATACTATAATAAATGATTTTAACAACTCTCACATTAAATTCATCCAAATCAAACATGTAAAACGGAACGAAACATGCCTGGACACACAAGGTCATTTCAAGGCACATCTTTGGAACTTCATGGACGTTTGACCTACAAACTCCATGAAACTCGACACCCTGCCTATACATGATATAGTAACTCATTTATGTAACGCCGACAAGGCCACATCAATTCACATAACACCGCCACCATAAGTTTATCATACAAATCAAAACATAATTGTAGAATAAATAACACCAAAATAGGATAAACAGGGCAGCATACCCCCTCAATATCTTACCACTTCGATTTCAATGATAAAGCATCTGATTCGATATCATAAGGCCCTTACCCAAGGCCACAACAAACAATTCAATACAATTGTATCAATGATCAATGAAACTAGGTCATTAAATTACATATTTATCAATTTAATACAACCTAGACATCAATATAATATAATTATTGCATCATTAGATAGGCCATAGAAAAATACATGAGGAATCATATACCTTAAGTCAATATCAATTCAATAAGTCTAACATTCAATAGATCTAGGAATATTCAATACTCAATTGATCAAATTAAACATCCTATACAACAATTAACCATAATCTATACATGAATCTAATGCCCATAACAATCTACACATGAATTCATCAATATCAAAGCATGATCACATAACCCATATTTTAGTCAAATTTGATAGGTTTTTGAATGTCAAGGATTCATGGAGAATTTGATTGTAAAACATCAAATATACATCATTTTCATCATATATAAATGTTTGTAAACCATTTATGCAAGAGCCCAAGAGTTAGAGTAGAAATTGGACTTTTTCATGTTTTTGAAATCTTTGAAATCATCTTTGAAATTGGCTCTTAGGTGATATCTAACATTAGATGAAGAACTCCCATACCTTATGTAACGACCTGTTTAGTCGTTTTGAGCAGCAGATTTTATTTCTGAAAAAACTGTGTGAGTCGACGGAACCCACGACGGACCATCATGGGCACGACGGGCCGTCGAGGCAGTCTCGTTCCAAAAGACTTAGACTTCTGAAATTTGGGTACTGAAATTGACTCTCTGAACTTGGCGACGGACCTGCAGGACGAACCGTCGTGGGCACGACGGACCGTCGCAGGTGTCTCGTTCCAAAAGACTTAGACTTCTGAAATTTGGGTACTGAAATCGACTCTCTGAACTTGGCGACGGACCTGCAGGACGAACCGTCGTGGGCACGACGGACCGTCGCAGGTGTCTCGTTCCAGAACACTTAGACTTCTGAAATTTGGGTACTGAAATCGACTCTCTGAACTTGGCGACGGACCTGCAGGACGAACCGTCGTGGGCACGACGGACCGTCGCAGGTGTCTCGTTCCAGAACACTTAGACTTCTGAAATTTGGGTACTGAAATCGACTCTCTGAACTTGGCGACGGACCTGCAGGACGAACCGTCGTGGGCACGACGGACCGTCGCAGGTGTCTCGTTCCAGAACACTTAGACTTCTGAAATTTGGGTACTGAAATCGACTCTCTGAACTTGGCGACGGACCTGCAGGACGAACCGTCGTGGGCACGACGGACCGTCGCAGGTGTCTCGTTCCAGAACACTTAGACTTCTGAAATTTGGGTACTGAAATCGACTCTCTGAACTTGGCGACGGACCTGCAGGACGAACCGTCGTGGGCACGACGGACCGTCGCAGGTGTCTCGTTCCAGAACACTTAGACTTCTGAAATTTGGGTACTGAAATCGACTCTCTGAACTTGGCGACGGACCTGCAGGACGAACCGTCGTGGGCACGACGGACCGTCGCAGGTGTCTCGTTCCAGAACACTTAGACTTCTGAAATTTGGGTACTGAAATCGACTCTCTGAACTTGGCGACGGACCTGCAGGACGAACCGTCGTGGGCACGACGGACCGTCGCAGGTGTCTCGTTCCAGAACACTTAGACTTCTGAAATTTGGGTACTGAAATCGACTCTCTGAACTTCGTGACGGAATGGCAGGACGGACCGTCACAGGCGTGACGGGCCGTCACAGACTCTTGGTAAAAATCTAGTCTCTGAACTCTGTGACGGAGCAGCAGGACGGACCGTCGCAGGCACGACGGCCCGTCACAGGCTGCGTAATCCCAGGCTGGGTCGGATTTCTGTTAGTTATTTAAGGGGCGTTTTGGACTATTCCTGCTTTAATTATAAAGTTAGTGGGTTAATGTTAATAAGTCTAATTACTTGGGGGTTAAAAGAGGTAACCTTGAGTTAATTAGTGGGATATTATTGCCATCTTTATACTTAATTATATGCTAATTAGGGTAAAAGAAAGAGGGTTTGAATAAGAAAAAGAAAAAGAACAAAAAAAGAGGGAGAACGAGTAGAGAGAGAAAGGAACGAAGAGGATAGCAAGGATTTTTGAGAATTTGCTTGCTTGATCACGCATCTTCGGTGGAGGTAGGTTATGGTTTTTATGCTATTCGTAGTAAACTCTTAATAGCGAATGATATGTGTTGGGTAGTATTGTAAACCCTTCTATATGCTTAATTGTATGCATGTATGAATGTGATTATATAATTGTGATAAAATAAGCATGATGAAGCTATTGAATCCCAAATCTTGAAAAACCCTAATCTACTTTGTTAATGAGATTGATGATGCCTTAGTATAAAAGAAGGCTTGATGAACTAAAGTAATGGGGTTGATGATGCCTTGGTATAAAGAAGGATTGATGAATTAATAGAATGAGATTAGTGGAGCGGGTGTCACGAACCGACACGTAGTATTAGGGGGACCGGGTGTCACGAACCGACACGTAGAATTAGGGGATCGGGTGTCACGAACCGACACGTAGAATTAGGGGATCGGGTGTCACGAACCGACACGTAGAATTAGGGGATCGGGTGTCACGAACCGACACGTAGAATTAGGGGATCGGATGTCACGAACCGACACGTAGAATTAGGGGATCGGGTGTCACGAACCGACACGTAGAATTAGGGGATCGGGTGTCACGAACCGACACGTAGAATTAGGGGATCGGGTGTCACGAACCGACACGTAGAATTAGGGGATCGGGTGTCACGAACCGACACGTAGAATTAGGGGATCGGGTGTCACGAACCGACACGTAGAATTAGGGGATCGGGTGTCACGAACCGACACGTAGAATTAGGGGATCGGGTGTCACGAACCGACACGTAGAATTAGGGGATCGGGTGTCACGAACCGACACGTAGAATTAGGGGATCGGGTGTCACGAACCGACACGTAGAATTAGGGGATCGGATGTCACGAACCGACACGTAGAATTAGGGGATCGGGTGTCACGAACCGACACGTAGAATTAGGGGATCGGATGTCACGAACCGACACGTAGAATTAGGGGATCGGGTGTCACGAACCGACACGTAGAATTAGGGGATCGGATGTCACGAACCGACACGTAGAATTAGGGGATCGGGTGTCACGAACCGACACGTAGAATTAGGGGATCGGATGTCACGAACCGACACGTAGAATTAGGGGATCGGGTGTCACGAACCGACACGTAGAATTAGGGGATCGGATGTCACGAACCGACACGTAGAATTAGGGGATCGGGTGTCACGAACCGACACGTAGAATTAGGGGATCGGATGTCACGAACCGACACGTAGAATTAGGGGATCGGGGGTCACGAACCGACACGTAGAATTAGGGGATCGGGTGTCACGAACCGACACGTAGAATTAGGGGATCGGGTGTCACGAACCGACACGTAGAATTAGGGGATCGGGTGTCACGAACCGACACGTAGAATTAGGGGATCGGGTGTCACGAACCGACACGTAGAATTAGGGGATCGGGTGTCACGAACCGACACGTAGAATTAGGGGATCGGGTGTCACGAACCGACACGTAGAATTAGGGGATCGGGTGTCACGAACCGACACGTAGAATTAGGGGATCGGGTGTCACGAACCGACACGTAGAATTAGGGGATCGGGTGTCACGAACCGACACGTAGAATTAGGGGATCGGGTGTCACGAACCGACACGTAGAATTAGGGGATCGGGTGTCACGAACCGACACGTAGAATTAGGGGATCGGGTGTCACGAACCGACACGTAGAATTAGGGGATCGGGTGTCACGAACCGACACGTAGAATTAGGGGATCGGGTGTCACGAACCGACACGTAGAATTAGGGGATCGGGTGTCACGAACCGACACGTAGAATTAGGGGATCGGGTGTCACGAACCGACACGTAGAATTAGGGGATCGGGTGTCACGAACCGACACGTAGAATTAGGGGATCGGGTGTCACGAACCGACACGTAGAATTAGGGGATCGGGTGTCACGAACCGACACGTAGAATTAGGGGATCGGGTGTCACGAACCGACACGTAGAATTAGGGGATCGGGTGTCACGAACCGACACGTAGAATTAGGGGATCGGGTGTCACGAACCGACACGTAGAATTAGGGGATCGGGTGTCACGAACCGACACGTAGAATTAGGGGATCGGGTGTCACGAACCGACACGTAGAATTAGGGGATCGGGTGTCACGAACCGACACGTAGAATTAGGGGATCGGGTGTCACGAACCGACACGTAGAATTAGGGGATCGGGTGTCACGAACCGACACGTAGAATTAGGGGATCGGGTGTCACGAACCGACACGTAGAATTAGGGGATCGGGTGTCACGAACCGACACGTAGAATTAGGGGATCGGGTGTCACGAACCGACACGTAGAATTAGGGGATCGGGTGTCACGAACCGACACGTAGAATTAGGGGATCGGGTGTCACGAACCGACACGTAGAATTAGGGGATCGGGTGTCACGAACCGACACGTAGAATTAGGGGATCGGGTGTCACGAACCGACACGTAGAATTAGGGGATCGGGTGTCACGAACCGACACGTAGAATTAGGGGATCGGGTGTCACGAACCGACACGTAGAATTAGGGGATCGGGTGTCACGAACCGACACGTAGAATTAGGGGATCGGGTGTCACGAACCGACACGTAGAATTAGGGGATCGGGTGTCACGAACCGACACGTAGAATTAGGGGATCGGATGTCACGAACCGACACGTAGAATTAGGGGATCGGGGGTCACGAACCGACACGTAGAATTAGGGGGTCAGAGTGTCACGTACCGACACATAGAATTAGTGGGACGGGTGTCACGAACCGACACGTAGATTTAGGGGATCGGAGTGTCACGTACCGACACATAGAATTAGTGGGACGGGTGTCACGAACCGACACGTAGATGTAGGGGATCGGAGTGTCACGTACCGACACATAGAATTAGTGGGACGGGTGTCACGAACCGACACGTAGATGTAGGGGATCGGAGTGTCACGTACCGACACATAGAATTAGTGGGACGGGTGTCACGAACCGACACGTAGATGTAGGGGATCGGAGTGTCACGTACCGACACATAGAATTAGTGGGACGGGTGTCACGAACCGACAGGCCATGAATTAATTGAAGAATCATCTTACACTTCCTCGCAGTTGAGCGAAGAAGCGATCCATACTGCCACGACGAAGGAGGAATTGGACGAATCAAGGCACATATACGAATCAACTCAGAAAATTGGAGGTAAAGAGGGTGAAAATCAATCGATTGATTTGCAGGCAAATCAAAAAACGAGTGGGTCGAAGTCTCGCAATAAGGAGGTGACAGAAGTGCCTCAAGATAGTGATCCAAATCGATCGCAATTGGAGGGGAATCGACGAGGAATGGGTATTGGGGAATCATCTCTTGTTCTTGATACGCATAACACACAAAATTTGGGGGAATCTTGAAAAAAAAATATCGAATCATTAATTGCTGGGGAAGTTGATGAATCGAAGAGGAGAAATCTTGAGCAAGAAAATCGACTTGGCCAGCAGCAAAGGAATATCGGGCAATTGCTTGAAGAAAATTGCAGAAATCAACAACAACAAAGTAGTTCAAACACAGAAAAATATGGAAATATGGGTCATCAACGAACTAGTAATTTTCCCCCTCATTCAAGTTCTCAGAGGGAAGAAATACAAGCACTCACTCAATCTAAGGAAATACGAAATCAAGGTTCAATAGATTCTATTCACCCTACACCGAATCGACAAGATGGTGAGTTTTCTGCTTTGCATCATAATAGAACAGAGAATAATCAAGGTAATATCAATCTTACTGTGATAACCGATGGCAGAATGAATGAAAATAATAGGAAAGTTAATCAATCTGGGAGGCAGCAAGAAGTAGATTATCAATCGAATTTTCCTACTATTTCTAGTAATTTTGATAGACCTATTGCTAAGCCTACTACTGGTAAAACTGATTAAAATACAGGGAATCATAATAATTTTCCTAAGAAAGATCAAGCGCAAGAACCAGCTCCTTAAACTGTAATACAAACCTATACTGATAGATTGAGATATAACCAATCTAAAATAGGTTTTAGCATTAAGTTGACTGATCCAGAAATCACCACTAAACAAGGTTAACCTACTGTGTTGTATGTGAAAGATAAAGTAGTTAATGATTTGGCCTCTGCTTGCAAATTCACTCTTATTGGAAAGTTTGTTTATACTATTCCTAGAGTTGAATTAATTAGGAAGAATTTCATTCTTCAAAGGCAATTATCTGGTGGTGTAAAGATAGCTCATTTTAATTCTCGTCAAGTTTATATTGATGTTGACAATGAACATGATTACAACATGATTTGGACTAAACAGCGTATGACTATAGAGGGTCAAGTTATGAGGATTCAAGCATGGAATCCTACTTTTAATCCTGATGAAGAAACTCCGTTAGTACCAATATGGATTTCTCTTCCGGAACTACCTTGGCATTATTATAATAAGGAGTTTATCACCAGTCTACTATCTCCCATAGTTAGAGTGTTGTATTTAGTTTCTTCTTCAATAAACAAAACTAGAGGAAGTCAAGCTCGTGTTAAAGTCCAAGTACATCTTATTAATGATAGACCCCCTCATATTTGGATGGGCTATATTGGACAAGATATTACGAATGATAGATGGCAAAAGATTGTTTATGATAATATCCCAGATTATTGTTTTTACTGTAAACGTCAAGGTCATAAAGAATGTGATTGCATTGTTAAACAAAGGGATGAAGATATTAAAAGAGGAAAGAGTTGAATAAAAATAAACAAAAAAAGACACTACTCACAATGCTCAAAAAGAATTGTCGGTTTATAAAAACAGGGAAACAAACATAAGGGAAGAAGATATACATCAACATGAGCATCAAGGTGAAAAAACTAAAAAAAATATATGCAACAACAAGAATGGCAGACTCAGAGCAGAAGGAGTAACAATCAACATCAAGTAGGCCACAATATGGACAGAGCAGCATCTCAACAACATCAGGAACAAACAGGTATAACTTCCATACCTACATAAAATACATATATTGATTTGGATGTACAGGACATAATAACAGATGTAGAGGAAAGGGAGTGGTACACAGAACAAAGAATAGAATAAAGAACAGAACAAAGACATCAGGTTACTTCAACTTGAAACTGACAACACAACAATAAAGCACAGACACAAGTTGAAGAAACCAGGATTAACAGGGAACAAAACATTGCATAGCAAAGGAAGGACAAACAGGTAATAAGTGATCAACAAGATACTGAAAACACGAGAGGTATCGCCCCCATCCTTAAACCTATAAATACTTGTAATGTAATATCTGCTAGTGTAACTGTTGGAGGTATGGAAGGGGGACAAGAGATACCTATTAATAAGAATGAAGGGGTATCCAAAGGGAGGGGGAATATGATTGATGTTAGAAATATGGATGACCCTATCTCTGGCACCAAACAAACTGAAAAACAAATTGAATCTGATACAGGTCAACAAACTGAAAGGTTCAATAATAAATCTGGTAGTAGGTTGAGTAAAAAGAAAAGAGACAATATTAAAAAGAAACAACAACTTTTAAGTGGTGCAGGAAAAAGTAATGAAACATAGGACATGATGATTATGAGGCTATTAATTATGAGGATGAGTGGGATCCTGATAATTAGTCTATGTATGATTCTGAGGAAGAAGGACCTCAAATAAACAATCCTAAGCATACACAATTAGCTTCCAAGGCCCAGAATGTATGGTCCCGAGAAATTCAGGATATTACTGCAAAGCAAGGTTTGTCTCCTAGCGGTAGGAAACAGGACAAACAAGCTTCCCAACATCTTCCAAGTACTTCTGAAACCTCTAGCAGGCCCATGAAAAGATCTAAATCCAAAGGTTTTTAATGTTTAAAGCCATATGTTGGAATTCCAGGAGTATTAATACAAAAATCTCCTTGGAAAGACTTCAAACATTAAAAAGAATGCATAACCTGTCATTGATTGTTATCTTAGAACCTTTTGCTAACAATTCTCAACATAATACTGTGAGTATGCAATTGCAAATGTATCATGCAATTAGCAATTCTAATGGTAAAATATGGGTATTTTTGTCTAATGTTTTAAATGGCAACATTCTTGAGGGCAATGACCAGCATATTACTGGAGAAATTAGTATGACAGACTGCACTGAGAAGTTCATAGTGTCTTGTATATATGCTAAATGTAAAGACCATTTGAGAAGACCTTTATGGTATAGGTTACTTCACTTCTCTAGTATGGATATCCCTTGGTGTACAATAGGTGATTTCAATGTTATCACTTCTATAGAAGAAAAAGTAGGGGGAATTCCTAATAACATAAAAAAGAGCTTTGAGTTCATTAGTGTGATTGAAGCTTGTGGTTTAACTGATTTAGGTTACACAGGGATTCCCTTCACCTGGTGTAATCAAAGGGAAGCTCACGCAAGAGTTTGGAAGAGATTGCATAGGGCTATGGTTAATGATCAATGGTTAGAAAACATGCCTCAATCTACTATTGAACATTTGTCTACTTTTCGCCTTGATCAATGCCCTCTTTTGTTGAAAGTAGTTTAGAAAGATGTGCAGCCTATTAAATATTTTAAATTCTTAAATTGTTGGGTAGATAATCCAAGTTTTATGGATACTGTCCAAAGGTTATGGGATATTAGGGTCAATGATAATCCTTTTTGGCAATTACACCAGAAATTGAAGAGATTAACATCAACCCTTACCACCTGGTCAAAGAAAGAGTATGGGGACATTTTTGCTAAAGTCAAAGAATGTGAAGAAGCAATTAAGAAGGCTGAAGAGGATTTTCGTACTCATAAAATAGATACTGATAGACAGGAACTGCAGAGATTGAATGCAAATTAAATTAGATATTTGAAATTGGAAGATTCTATCCTAAAACAGAAAACTCAGTTACAATGGTTTAAGGAAGGAGATTCTAATTCTAAATATTTTCATGCTTTAATGAGGGGAAGGAGGAGAAGATTATTACTTCATAAAATTTGCAATAGTAATGATAGCTGGATTCAGGGAGATGAAAAGATAGCACAGGCTGCTTGTGAATACTATCATAATATATTTACTAGCCAGAATAGCAACATTGATGAAAGGATTCTTCAACACATACCTTCTTTAATTACTCAAGAACAGAATCAGATGCTTTAGGATATGCCTAATATAGATGAATTAAAGCAAGTAGTATTTGCTATGAATCCAAATTCAGGTCTTGGTCCGGATGGTATTGGGGGTAAATTTTATCAAGTTTGTTGGAATATCATTAAAAAGGATATATAAGCTGTTGTTCAGTATTTCTTCTGTGGCCATATTATGCCTAAATTTATGTCACATGCTTGTTTGGTATTGATTCCCAAAATAGATCAACCTAACAAGTTTATTGATCTTAGACCTATTAGCGTAAGTAATTTTACTAGTAAAATCATTTCCAAATTACTATGCATGAGGTTGGATAAGATTCTTCCTCTAATAATTTCTGATAACCAGTCAGAATTGGTAGAAGGAAGGAGTATTTAAAAAATATTATGCTAGCACAGGATATAATTCATGATATCAAGAAACCAAAGATATGTCACAATGTTGTTATTGAATTGAATATGACAAAGGCATATGATAGAGTTTCTTGGTCATTTATATGTCTAGTTTTGAGGAGATTTGGATTTGGAGAAATATTCATTGATTTAGTATGGAGAATCAGGAGTAACAATTGGTATTCAGTTATTGTTAATGGTCATAGACAAGGATTTTTCCATTCAACAAGAGATCTTAAACAGGGTGATCCATTATCTCCAGCTCTATTTATTTTAGGAGCTGAAGTTCTAACTAGAATGCTTAATAATATATATAGTAATCCTGGTTATAAAGCATTTCATATGGAACCTAAAGGCCCTCATATTAATCATTTAAGCTTTGAGATGATGTTATTATATTTACATCCACTAATAGAGAATCTATGAAAATTATTATGGATACTCTAGATGAATATGAAAAGGTCTCTCAACAGCTTATTAATAAGAAGAAGAGTTATTTTATGGTTCCAGATAATACTCCTCATGACATTAAACATATTATTCATGAAGTCACTAGATTGTCTGAGAAAGACAGTCCTATTAAATATCTTCATTGTCCCCTATATGTTGGGAGACAAAACATTATCTATTACTCCCATTTAGTAGAGAAAATTGACAAAAAGTTCTCTGGTTAGCAGACTAAAATTCTCAGTTTTGGGGGAATAATTACTTTGGTCAAGCATGTTTTGCATTCTATCCCAATTCATACTATGGCTGAAATATCTACTCCTAGTACTATTATTAAATATATTGAGTCTATTATCTCAAATTATTTCTGGGGAAGAGATCATGATAAAAAGAAATACCACTGGGCATCTACAGACAGTTTAAGTTTACCATATAATGAAGGGGGAGTAGGTATTAGAAGGCTTAAAGATGTATGTACGGCTCTTCAATATAAACAATGGTGGCTGTTCAGATGTAAACCATCCATATGGAGTAAGTTTCTTCAATATAAATATTGTTAGAGAGCCAATGTAGTTGCAAAAAAATTTGACACTGGTCAGCCTTTGGTCTGGAAATACATGATGAATAATAAGCACAAAATGGAAGAATATATTAGTTGGCAAATAAAGTGTAGAAGTTTTTCATTTTGGTGGGATGATTTGTTAGGAGTTGGAGCTTTGGCTAAATATACTGATACTATTTCAAGTCTAAATAATGACACTATTGATAATTTTCTGGTTAATGGTACTTGGATTGAAATGAAATTAAGACAACAAGTTCCAGCTTTAATGATTCCAGTGATTTTGAACACCAAGTTTCATTACCAACGGGGAATTAAGGATATAGCAATCTGGAAACAAATTAACTCTGGTAATTTCACATGTACTTCAGCCTGGGATGTTTGCAGAGTTAGAGGAAATATAGATCTGATTAACGCTCTCATTTGGCATAAAAATGTGCCTTTTAAAATGTCATTTCTTCTATGGAGAGCTTTAAGGTTTAAATTACCAACCAATGAAAACTTGGCAATCTTTGGAGTTGAACCAGTGAGATGCTACTGCTGTACAAATCAAGGCTGGGATGATATTGATCATGTATTCTTGCAAGGGAACTTTGAACCACATATATGAAAAAAAAATTTCTAGCTCCATGGGAATCACAACTCAACATTCATCTTTGAGTAATTGTTTAATACAATGGTGTGACAATAAAGGGAGAAATGATGCTCATAAAACAATTATCAATACATTACCTATTGTGATATGTTGGAATCTATGGAAGAATAGTGTGCATCTAAATATGGTGGAAAGACTTCCAATACTTTCAAAGTCAAATATCTTATTCTTAAGGATATGTTACTTATCCTTTACACTATATTCCCATATATACAATGGCTTGGTAATTGGACCGAATTGTGTGAAATACTGGAGACATGCAGACATGAGGTAAAGGTTGATGTAGTCATTTGGAAAACACCTCCTACTAATAGATACCAATAATTACAGATGGTAGTGCTCTGTCTAATCCAGGAAAAATTGGAGGGGGAGTAATTCTTATAAATGAATATGGTAGTATCATATACGCTTTTGTTATACCTCTTGGGGAAGGCACTAACAATCAGGCAGAAATACAAGCTGCTACATATGGACTGCAATGGTGTATACAACATGGTTATAAGAATATCATTCTTGAGGTTGATTCAGAATTATTAAACAAATGGCTATTATGTAAGGATCAACCTCCTTGGAAGCTACAACGGTTTGTACTAGAAATACAAAAGCTTACTAACAAATGTACTTACTTTTCATGTGTGCATATTTACTGGGAAGCCAACTGTACAACAGACATATTATCAAAACATAGTAATAGCCAAGACATCATACAACATTATTATACTTAGAATCAATTACCACCTGAAGCAAAAGGAAGTTATATCCTAAGCTTCAGAAGAAGGAAATTAAGAAGGATTAAATATCCTCCTTGACAGATTCATATCAGACTTCTACCAATAACATATATTAAGTCTATTGTTTGGTATAATTGTTGTTGCAGGTAGAAAGTAATAAGAAGTAGCAAGGAAACAAGCAATATCAGAATACTACCTATAACATGTATTATGTCTATTGTATGGTATAATTGTTGTTGCAGGTAGAAGGAAATCAGAAGCAGCAAGGAAACAAACAAAGTAGTACCTATACAAAGATTACTACATCAGAGACAGCAACGAGAAGGAGAAATACAACGAAGTTGAGGAAAAGCTAAGATGATGGATTAGCATAGACTTCTTCAAATAGCAAATAGTCTTTCTCTTTTCAATTTCATTTGTAAAAGGGAGAGTCTCCTTATTTATGTTTTCTTAGAAAATGTGTATTAGGAGAGGAGTCCTCTCTAGATACTTTGTTTTTCTATAGATTGCATCTCAATGGATGAGGTTGAGTTGACTAACCTTAGTAGGTATGTCAACTATATACCTACAAAATTATAGAAGGTAAGGTTTATGTCCCCCTTCTTGTAAACTTTTGTTTCTATTAATGATAAGGACTGGGGGTGTTGCTGAGCCCCTGACCCACCTCAAGGGTCGTTCTATTAAAACAAATAGACAAAAATACCAAAAATCAAAGATTATACATTAAACTATAGATATTATACCGCAAATGCTAAACCCTAAACCCTAAAACCTACAAAAACCTACATCATAACCCAAACCCTAACCCTAAATCCTAAACCGTAAACCCGAAATTGAAATATGAAAACCCAAACGTTACAAATTAAACCATAGATTTAAATATCAAATTTGAAACAAAAAAATCTAAAACCTAAAAGAAAATTCTAACCCTAACCCTAACCTTAACCATCACCTAACCCTAAACCCTAAACCCGACACCCTAAACCTAAAATACAAAAACCCAAACATTAAATACTAAACCATATATATTAAACCATAAATTCTAAATCCCAACATCTAAAGCCTTAAAAAATCCCTAATCCCTAACCCTATCTATAACTTTAACCCTAACACTAACCCTAACCATAAACCATAAACCCCAAACCCTAGTCCAAAATATCAAACCCTAACCTGAAAAACCAAACCATAGATATTAGCAGCTCAAATACTTATCCCAGAAACCTAAAACCTAAAAAACCCTATATTCTTACCCTTAGCCTAATATAAACCCAAACCCTAACCCTAAATCCCAAGACCAAAATACAAAAACCCAATTATTAAACACTAAACCATAGATATTAAACCCCAAATCCTAAAACCTAAAAAATTCCTAAACCCTAACTCTAACCCGAACCCTAACCCTCAGTTTAACCCTAACCCTAACCCTAAACCCTAAACCCTAAATCCTATACCCAAAATACAAAAATTCAAACATTAAACACTAGACCACAAATATTAAACCTCAAATCCTAAACCCGAAACCCTAAAACCTGAAAAAACAACAAAATTCTAAACATAATTCAAACCCTAAACCCTAATCCATAGACCCCAAGCCCAAAATAAGTAATACTAAACATTAAACTGTAAGACATTCATATTTAACCTCAAATCCTAAACTTAAAACCCTAAAAACTACAAAAGACCTATACCCTAACTCTAACCCTAACCCTAATGCTAACCCTAAACCCCAAGCCCTAAACCCTTACCCTTGATAGTCTAAAGGAACACTAAGGTGTGTATTGAAGAGGTTGTGTGAGCGGTCTCTTCATGTCTTACTTAGGTGGGTCTTAAGATAACCTTAGATGGAGGTTCTATTATTATGTAATGGTTTGTGAAATAAATATGGTTATATCTTATATTGTAGTTATATCCTATATGTGATCATTGACTTGAAAGATGTTTCATGTACTTGTCTTATGAGATTTCAGCCAAGAATTACATGAAAAGCGTATCTCAAATAAATGTCCATTTCTCATCATTTTTGCATGGTCATCATACTTTTTGTATCTTTGTACTTACACCATTTCACCATATTTTTACTACAAATTGTAGGTGGTGGTGACTAGAGGTTGGTTCATTGGTAGATTGAAGAGCTTGTAATTTTTACCTTCAAGCCTCGGGTATATCCTCAATGGTTCGAGGACACGTATCTTGAATATTTTTCTTTAAGTTCTTGTAATAGGCTCTAGTACATTTATTCTTTATTTAACGGGTTATTTCCCTATGATACTGATACATGTCTAAGATGGCAAGCGTTGAGTTGTTTTTCTTTAATTTCATAGAAAAGATTCCACTTGTTTGCTCAATTGTGAAAAGTTTTAAATTAAAAACTACTTTTAATACCTATATGATGAATGAATCCTAAAGGCTTGTATAAGACCTCCAGATGGAATACGCCGCATCGGAAAATGCACGTGCTCTCGGGTCGTGATACTAATCCTAAACCTAAACTCCAAGCCCAATATACAAAAACCCAAGCATTAAACACTAATCCATAGATATTATACCTCACATCCTAAACCCCAAATCCTAAAACCTAAAAAAGACCTAAACCCTAACCCTATGCCTAACCCTAAGCCTATCCTTTAACCTTAAACCCTTAAACCCAAGCCGCAAATACCAAAATTCAAACACTTAACACTAAGACATCGATATTAAACCTCAAATTCTAAACCCCAAAACCATAAAACCATACAAAATCCTAAACCCTAACCCTAAACCTAACCCTATCCCTAAACCTAAACCCTAAACCCTAATTGTCCGTAAGCATGGAGAGGGATTGACTGCATGTAAGCTCACTAATCCCAACAATGATTCTCATATTCCCATTACAGAAATTGTTGGTGTAGCTGCTGTTGGTAAAGGGAATGGGAGTTCAGGTGGGAAAGTTGTTGAAGTTACTACAGGTCGTTAGATACCTATTGGGAATTCTCGTAGTATTAGGCCTAACCAATTCCCAATTATTTTTAGTAAATTTGAGACGCATAATTCCTAGAATCTCCAGACTAAACAAGGCCTGCAAAAATCAGGACCTTCCAGGGAGCAAGTTCACCAAAATAATTGTAAAGATTCTAATCAGGAACCTGCTCGTTACACCGTAATTCAATGGTATGCAGCTCGTCTTAGATTCAATTTATGCAATAACACTACACCTATCAGTTTTGAGGCATCTAAAAATTACTACCAAACAACGTCGTCCTAAAGTAATCTTTAAAGAGGAAGATTTTATGTTTAATTGGGCTGCTAGGTGTAGGCTTACTGTTATTGGTAAATTTCATAATACTATGACTAAAGTTGAATTATATAGATAGAGATTTATCAATTAAGCTCCATTCTCAAAGGGAGTCGAGATAGAACATTTTAATTCTAGACATGTGTATATCGATTTGAATAATGAGCTTTATTATGTTACTATTTTGAATAAACAAAACATGATGCTTGAGGGTCAACTTATGAGATTTCAAAAGTGGACTCAAACTTTCAAACCAACAGAGGAAACTCCCATTTACCCGTTTGGATTTCACTTCCATAATTGCTTTCGCACTATTACTACAAGGAAATTCTAACAACCCTTCTATCCCCTATCGGTACAGTTCTATATTTGGATAATTCGTCTATGGAGAAAACTAGGGGCAGTATGGATAGAATGAGAATCCAAATAGATCTCACAAAGGAAAGACCTAAGGATGCTTGGTTGGGGTATGATGAAGACAACTTGATTAAAGAAAAATGGCAAAGCATTGAATATGAGAACATTCCTTCGTATTGTCACTATTCTAAATACCAATGGCATAATTTTCATGAATGTACAGACCAAGATAGCGATGATGATTATAAGAAAATAAAGGAAGAAGAAAAAATGAAGTAGAACAAATCGACAAATGCATTAGGTAATGCAGTTCAACAACATCCGGGGAGAGATACTACAGATAGGAAACTAAGCAAGCCCAAGCACAGCCACAACAAGGGCTACTTGTACAAGATCAAAATGATTTTTTGCAGGTTCAAAGAAAAAAAACAATATGGAAACCTACAATCCAACAAAAAGACAAAAAACAATATGGAAACCTACAATCCAATCAAAAGAAAAGAACATGGACAGCTAGCAACATCCAGGTAAAACCGGAATTGTTCCCAGTATTCTTATTCATTGGCATGTTCAAAAGAAACAAAAAAACAATATGGAAACCTGCAGTCCAACCAAAAGACAAGAACATGGACAGCCAGAAGCATCCAGGGCAAATAGGTATTGTTCCCAGCATTCTTATTCATAATAAATTTTTTAATTTAGAAATGCAGGAACAAGGTACAAGTACACTAGCTTAGATTGAGGTGAGCTCTTCATCAACAAACGATGATTATGTAGTCCATGAACACACTAATATAGATATGCAGGAACAAGGTATAAAGGCGGTAATGCAGGTTGATGAAATAGTTGCTACATAAAAAATATGGCTATGCAGGTCAGGGATTACACCAAACAGGTCATGCAGGACAAGCAGAAATCAACCAAGCCAGGCAGTTCAGGAAAAACAACAATCATTCCATGCAGGTTTGGTTTCAGGTATGTAAGAAGGGGTTTGCATTGAGCTTATAGCTCCTGTTTATAGCAGCAGCCCACCCCTCTTGCATGATGATCCTAAAAAGAAGCAGGGTAACGTTTTGCAGGAGCAAGAAAGGCATAGGAAAAAGAACAGGGTTAAACATGCTGTTAATTTAATGGTTTAGATTGGCCTCTGTACTTTGTCCAAAGAAGAAGAACATGATCAATCAAGAACAGCCACAATTTCTTGAAAAACTCCAAGTGCATAGGAGAAGAGCTACAGTAAGGGTGATAGACAACATCTTGAGCAAGTTCTTGGTGATCGATCAAGTAATTTTCCAAGCCAAGCCAATGTACCTGCATGTAAGATTGTTCCATCTAACATTTCTACTTGTATTATTAATGCCTAAAATATCAATAGAGAGAATGTTTGTTTAGATGTTGTAGGTAGTAGTGAGAATGGAGGCTCTGTGTTGCTTGTATTGGTCCTGGGCATGGCAATATTATGGAAGCTACAAATGCTTATAATTCTTCCACCAAAGATGTTGAGAATGTTATTGAAGTAATTGAAATTGGGAATGGTGGGAATGGGGGTGCGATTGGTACTGCTGCTAGGCACATTCAACAACCATTTCCACAAATCTCTAATAACTTTGTGAGACCTAAACAACACCCTATACATTTATGCAAATATAAGCTGCTAGGCTTAGATGCAACTTTGCCAAAACTGTAGCTCCGATTTTGTTTAAGACACCTAATATTACTACGAAGCAAGATAGACCTGTTGTTATTTTTAGTGCAGAAGATTTTCTGGCTGAATGGACGGATAGGTGTAAGTATACTCTAATTTGCAAGTTTAGTAGTGTAATGCCTAAAGTGGAGCTAATTACACAGTGTTTAATTAACCAAACTCAGTTATCAAGAGGGGTTAAAATTGTCCATTTCAATGCTAGGCATGTCAACGTTGATTTTTATAATGATCTTGACTTCGTAACAATTTGGACTAAACAAAGAATGTCCATTGAGGGACAACCTATTAGAATTCAAACATGGACTCCAACATTTAAACCTATTGATGAAACTCCTATATTTTCTATTTGGATAGAACTTCTGGAGCTTCCTTGGCACTGTTATTATAAGTATATTCGAACAGCCATGTTATCTCCAGTTGGTAAAGTGTTATATTTATACAATGCTATGGTTAATGAGACTAGGGGTAGCATGGTAAGGCTTAGGATTAAACTAGATCTAACAAAGGAATGACCTAAACATGTGTGGCTTGGTTATGATGAATAGGATTTGAATATAGGTCAATGGCAATGTATTGAGTACGAAAATGTGCATGCATATTATCCTTATGGTAAACATCAAGGTCACATTATAAAGGAGTGCACAATTAGGGTAAGGGATGAGGAGTTTCATGAAAGAAATGAGCTAGAAGATGGTAGGAAGCATATGAATAATGCAGGAAAAAACAGTGGTGCATGTGAGCAAAAAGAGTTTCACAACCTGAAGCTGATAGTGAAATGCACCAAGGTAAACAACCTGCACTAAACACATCAACAAGGTATAAGTTTCCAGAAAAGGTATATCAAGAAGAAAATTGGCAAAAACAAAAAACAAAACCAAATAAGCAACAGGAACATGTCATTCCGAATATTTTTTGGAAAGCCTCTAATCTGCAGGAACAAGTGCTACAGCCAGTCATAGAAGGTATGACAATTGATGTCGCTACTTCTAAAAAAAACCTAAACCCTAACCCTAACCCAAAACACTAAATTCTAAACCCCAAGACAATATACAAAAAACCAAAAATTCAACACTAATCCATAGATATTATACCTCAAACTCTAAAATATCAATAATAACCTAAACCTACCAACCCATACCCTCTCCCAAAACCCTTAAACCCCAATCCCTATACACCAAACCCCAAACAATAAACACTAAACAATTGTTGTTAAACCTTAAATCCTAAACACAAAACCTTAAAACCTATATAAAAAACCGAAACCCCAACCCTAACCCAAACCGTAACCGTAACCCGAAACCCGAAACCCAAATTACCGATACCGAATCATTTAGAACTAAATCATAGATATTAAACATCAAATACTAAATCCCAAACCCTAATACCTAAAAAAGTTAATTCCTAACCCTAACCCTTAACCCTAAACCCTAAATCCTAAACTACAAGACCAAAATACCAAAATGTAAATATTAACACTAAACCATAGGTATTGGACAACAAATCCTAAACCTAAACCCTAAAACCTAAAAAATCCTAAACCATAATCCTAACCCTAACCTTAACCCTATCCCTATACGCTATACCCTAAACCTTAAACTCCATGCCCAAAATACAAAAAAACAAACACTAGACACTACACCATAGATATGAAACCTCAAATCCTAAATCCAACACCCTAAAATCTAAAAAAACCAATAAACCTAAAACTAACCCTTAGCCTTAAACTCTAAATCCCAAGCTCAAAATACAAAATAATAAACATTAAAAACTAAAAAATTCACACTTAACCTCAATTCATAAACCCAAAACCATAAAACCTAAAAAGTACCTAAACCCCAAGCCGTAATCCCTTATTGTTGGGAGTTTAAAGGAACACTTCGGTATGGGTTGGGTCTTCATGTCTTACTTAGGTAGGTCTGAAGATTCACTTTATTTTAGGTTCTATTCTAATGTAATGGGTTGTAACTGAATGTGGCTATATCTAATATCGTGGTTAAATCCTATTGTGATCATTGACTTGAAAGATGTTTCTTATGAGACATTATCCAAGAATAGCAGGAAAATAATATCTATAATAAATGTCCCTTTCTTATTATTTTTGCATGGTCATCATACTTAGTGCATCTTTGTACTAACACCATTACTCTATGTTTTTACTACAATGTGTTCGTAATTGTGACTACAAGTTCATTGTTAGATTGAAGAGCTTGGTATTCTTACTATCAAGCCTCGGGTATGTCCTCAATGATTCGAGGACACGCATCTTAGGTATTTTTCTTTCTGTTCTTGTAATAGACACTAGTAGATTTCTTCGAATTTAAAGGAGTATCTCCCTATTATATTGAGATGTGTCTAAGATGGCAAGTGTTGAGATATTCTATTTTCATTTTATAAAAGAGATTCCACTTGTTTCTTGTATGGTGAAAAGTTTCAAATTATGCATTAGTTTTAATACCTATGCAATGAATAAATGCTAAGGGATTATTTAAGACCTCCGAAAGGTCGAATACACCTCATCGCGACTTGTGAGTGCTCCCAAGTCGTGACACTAACCCTAAACCCCAAGCCCAAAATACCAAAACACAAGCATTAAACACTAAATCATATATATAATACCTCAAATCCTAAACCCCAAACCCTAAAACTTAAGAAAAAACTAAACACTAATCCTAACCCAAATCCTAACCATAATCATAAAACCTAAACTCTAAACCCCAAGCCCAAATATAAAAAAAAACCCAAACATTTATCACTAAACCATAGATATTAAACCTTAAATTCTAAACCCCAAATCATAAAACGTTAAAAAAAAACCAAAACTCTAACCCTAAACCTAACCCTAACCCTAAACCCTAAACCCTAAACCCAATGACTTAAATACTATCATCTCTAGAAATTTCTCTCTCTAAAAGTTTCTCTAGAATTCGTTCAAGGAATTAGCTATCTTTGATAATTGATACAATTTTTGATCATTGGAATGGATGGTGACCGATACAAGCCACCAGATCTAGGGCAGTTAAAGTGTACTTTGAATTTACAATCTCTACAGGTGGATTTGACCTAAGAATCATCCTTAAAATCCTCTCATATTATGGATGAGGCGGTCCACACTACTTTTGAAGAAGAATCGGAAAGAACAAGTACAAATCCATTCATGGATGAATCGAATTAAAGGTGTGGAAAAAAAGATCGAGTGGAAAATTTGTTGGCTCAAGAAAGGTGCATTTCAATATCCATTGGAGTGACAAAATCACAAGTGATAGAGGTGACAACATCGCCCCAAAATAGTGATCAACATAGATATTAAGTTGAGGTAATTCGATGGGGAAATGGTATTGGGATTTCTTCTCCTATTCTTGATGTACATTCTAGCAAAAAATTGAAGGATTCTAAAGGTAGATTCATAGAGGGCAAAATTGGTGCTGAGCGAGTCAGATCTCAGTCAAGGTTTCTTGACCAAGAAAATTGTTCTACAAAGCAACATTATCATATCTCCATCAATCATCCACAACAATCTCAACATCTCAATGATAGCTTAAACAGGGACAAGGATGATTATCTTGAATCCCAAAACCATCAAGTCGAACGAATAATTGGTCTATGTTGAGGAGAGAAAATAAGGAATATGATCTATATAAGGTTGGTAGAAATCAAGGTTCCAAGGATCCAATTCCTACATAGTTGCATAAAACATCTAGTGAGTCGTCCAAGGACACTTCCAATAGACAAGAAAATGTTCAAGGTAAAATCACTCTTACTACCTCTACTTATAATGCTGATCAAGGATTGAATTGAGTAGATATGACTGCTAAAAATACTGGTGATTTGGTAGGAGTCATTATCCCGATAGATTAGATTATTAATCGAATTACCCTAACATTTCTATCAATTTTGATCATATTGTTCCTAAAGTTCCTGCTTATAAAATTGATTAACCTTAAGAAAATCCTAATAATTTTCTTGACAAAGATCAAATTCCAGAACCTTCCCTCACACTATGATTCAAAACGTATGATGATAGGTTGAGATATAATCAATCTAAGAGTGGAATTAGTATTCAATTGACAGCTCCTGAGATTACTGCTAAGCAGTGCCTTCCAGTAGTTCTATATATGAATGATGAGGTGATTAACGGTTTGACTTCAATATGTAAATACACTCTTATTGGTAAGTTTGTAAACACATGCCTAGAGTAGAACTGATTTCTTAGAACTTTATTCTCTAAACTCAATTATCTAGGGGGTAATTGTGCACTTTAATTCGACATGTTTATATTGACCTTGATAACGAATTGGATTACAATATGGTTTGGAATAAAAAATGAATGACCATTGCTGGAAAGGTTTTGAGGACCAAAGCTTTGATTCCTTCTTTCAAACCTGCAGAAGAAACTCCGTTAGTATAAATCTGGATTTCTTTTCCAGAATTTCCATGTCATTGTTACAATAAAGAATTTTTTACTAGCTTACTGCCTCTTATTGATACAGTTTTATACTTGGATTCTGTTTAAACAAATAAAACTAGGGGAAGTCAAGATAGAGTTAAGCTTCAAGTAGATCTTACTCAAGATAGACCTCCTCATATTTGGATGGGCTATATTGGGGAAGATATTGCAGATGGTCGATGGAAAAAAATTGAATATGATAGTATTTCTGAATATTGTTTTTACTGTAGCCATCAAGGGCATAAAAAACTTGACTGTATCATTAAAAATTGAGATGTGGAGAATAAGAGAAGGATGATTTAGAGAAAAATAAAACCAAAAAAGATAGTAGTCATAAAGATGTGCAGAACTATGAACAACGGGAAGCAGGCAAAAGAGATGTGATTAGCATTCCACAAAATTATGTAAGAGAAAACTACACAAAAATTTACAGCAGGAAGAAGAGTGCCAAGTTCAGAGGACAAAAAATCATAATCACCAACAAGTTTAATACAATGAAGACAAAAAATGGCTCACCAACTAAATGCAAAAACAGGTATAGCATTTATTCCTCCAAATACACTTACATTGATTTGCATTTGCAGGAAATTTCACCAATTCCAGAAGAGAAGGGGAGGAATACAAATCAGTACCAGGTTCACAAAGGGCACCTATGCAGCAACAACAAGTGACTAGATAGGCAGGTAATTAAGCAAGGAGTACTAACAGGGATCATAGTCATCAAATGGTGTAAAGGTAGGTGAAAATGCAAGAATCTGAACTTGATAAAGATAAATAACACATCAACAAGAAACTTAAAATATGCCAGATATGGACTCTATGCTCCTACTCCCTACAACCCTTGATAATTGTGAGATTGTTGTTTGTGTAGCTGTTTCAGATGAGGTTGGAATATGTCAGGATATACCTAGAGTTGGAATGATGGGGTGTCAAAGGGGAAAGGGAAAATGAATCAGGTTGATGCTGATTATGGTGAACTTTTTAATACTGATTTAAGGGAACCACATGATAAACCTACTAATAACAAGTCACAGGATAGATTAAGTAAAAAAATAAAGGAAAGCCATGAAAAGAAGAAAAAAAAAGAGTTAAGCCATGATTCAACTATTGAGCAAAAAGATAAAGATGATTATTTTGATGAAAATGGGGCACCTGATTCTAAGGATGAGTACGATGAGGATACTCAATCTCTAAAAGAGGAGGAAGAGTCTGAGGAGGAATTAATATAGAGCAAAATCAACAAAGGGGTGCTACGTTTCATAGTAACAATCATGAGGAGATTACGAAGGTTATTGGAAAGCAAGGTTTGTATCCAAGAGGTAGAAGTAATCAAGGCAAAATAAAGATGCTACTATTAGTAGACCAAAAACTAAACCTAGAAATATAGGTGTCTAATGAGTAATACCATTTGTTTGAATGTTAGGACTGTAAATACTAAAGTTTCTCTTCAAAGACTGCAAAATCTTAAGAAAATTCCTTCTTTGGATATGATTTCTATTTTAGAACCTTTTGCTGACCAATCAAAAATTCATTCTTATAGAATTCAATTACCTATGGATCATTCTCATAGTAATCCTAACAATAATATATGGTTGTTTTGGACATGTGATGTAAATTGTAAGGTGTTAGACATGGCTGATCAACATATTACTTGTGAAATGAATCATGTGATGTGGGCTCAAAAGGTTTAGTATAACCTATGTGTATGCTAAATGTAAGAATAACTTGAGGAGACCTCTTTGGGATACCATATTGCGATATAATGATGCAGACTTTCCTTGGTGTCTCATTGGTGATTTTAATGTCATTTTTTCTACTCAAGAGAAATGAAGAGGTAGGGCTTACAATATGAAAATAAGTTTTGAATTCATTAGTACCATTGAAGCTTGTGGTTTGTTAGACATTGGGTATAATGGGAAACCTTATACTTTGTGTAATCACAAAGATGGTGGTGCTCAAATTTGGAAAAGATTAGATATAGATTTTGTGAATGACATATAGTTGGAGAAGATGCCTCAAACTAATATCACTCATTTACCTTCAGTAGGTTCTGATCACTATCCTTTGTGTTGGGAATTAGAGTTAGGCACGAAACTATTACAAATACTTCAAAATTCTTAACTTTTTGACAGAAAATTCTTCTTTTCTAAATATAGTGGCTAATTTTTGAAAAAGAAGGTTTCATGCAAACCTTTGTGATTTTTCATACTAAAATGAGGAGTCTTACTAATACACTAAGTATGTGGTCTAGAAAGGAATATGGGGATATTTTTGCATATGAGAAATCGGTATGGAGTGCTGAATAAAAATTAATCACTGATAATAATGAGGATAATAGATCTAAATTGCACTGTACTAATGTTCAATATATAAGGCATATAAAAATTGAACACTCCCTTTTACAACAAAAGACTCAGCTTCATTGGTTGAAAGAAGGTGATGCTAATTCAGAATACTTTCATGTTGTGATTAGAGGAAAAAGGAGAAGAATGTTTATGCACAAAATTCTTACAGAAAATGGACAATGGCTGCAAGTTGATGATAATATTTCCAAGGAAGCTGGTAAGTACTATCAATCGATCCTCCTTAGTAAGAATGTTAAAATTAGTTAGGATATGTTACACTGCATCCCTACTATGGTTACTTATGATCAAAACTCTGTTTTGGAAAGTGTTCCAAATATGAAAAAACAAAGTAGAGTGTTTGTAGCAACGAATCAAAATTATGGTCCTAATCTGGATGGGATTGGTGGTAAAATTTATCAAGTTTGTTTTGACATCATTAAGGAGGATTTACTTGTTGTTATTCATCTTTCTTTAATGGGAAAGATATGCCTAAATATATGACTGATGCTAGTTTAATCCTTATTCCCAAAGTGGATCACCCTAATAAACTTAAAGATTTTTGACCTATTAACCTTAGAAACTTTTCTAATAAAATCATTTATATAAAATCATTAGTACTAGATTATCAAATTCTACCTAGTGTTATTTTTGTCTATCAATCTTGTTTTCTAAAGGGGAGGAGTATTTCTGAAAATATTATGTTAGCTTTAGAGGTTATTCATTGTATTAAACAGCCTAATAAAGGTGAAAATGTGGTCATTCAATTAGATATGGTCAAAGCTTTTGATAGTGTTTCTTGGGCCCACACTTGTTTAGTTTAAAGGAGGATGGGATTTCGAGAAATTTTCATTGATATGGTTTTGAGGATTATGAGTAATAATTGGTATTCTATTGTGGTTAAATGCGAAAGCCGTGGTTTTTTTATTCCACTAGAGGTCTTAAATAGGGTGATCCGTTGTCTCCATCCTTAGTTATCTTAGGTGTTGAGGTATTATCTATATAACTTAACCTTCTTCACCATGATCAGTTGTACAGGAGTTTCCATATGAATATTAGAGGGCCTCAAATTAATTATTTATGCTTTGCTGATGGCATTATTTTTTCTTCTACTAATAAAATTTCTTTACAGTTAATCATGAAGACCATAACAACTTATGAAATAGAGTCTGATCAATTGTTAAATAAAGATAAAAGCTATTTTATGGTCACTACAAATACTGTTGTGGATATTATTGATTTAATTAAGGAAGAAACTGATTTTAGTAAGAAAGGGAGTCTTATTATGTACTGAGGTTGTCCATTATATATTGGAGGTCAGAGGATCATCTATTATACTATTGTAGTAG
Source organism: Solanum pennellii (assembly GCF_001406875.1). NCBI lineage: Eukaryota > Viridiplantae > Streptophyta > Magnoliopsida > Solanales > Solanaceae > Solanum > Solanum pennellii. Next base: position 20,619,996 of record NC_028639.1, read on the forward strand.
ACAAAGTAATAAGGATAGTAACAGGTTGACAAACCAAATTATTAAGCTTTGAAGGTAAAATTACTTTAGTGAAACATATGTTACAATCTATTCCGATTCATAATATGGCTGCAATCTCTCCTCCTAAGACTATTCTAAAATATATTAAAAGTATCATGGCTAATTTTTTTGGGAGAAATGACAAGCAAAAAAAATACCATTGGGAACCATGGTGAACACTTACTTACCCTACTGATGAGGGAGGTATAGGGGTGAGAATTTTGGAAGATATTTGTATGGCTTTCCAATATAAACAATAGTTGGAATTTAGGATCAAACAATCTCTTTGGGGGCAATTTTGAAAATCCGAATATTGCAAAGATCTAATATGGTGGCTAAGAAATATGATACAGGCAATCTCTTGTTTGGAGGTATCTTATTAGGAATAGACATAATGTAGAATCACATATTAGCAGGACTATTCACTCAGGCAATTGTTGCTTTTGGTGGGATAATTGGCTTGGAGATGGTGCTCTAGATAAATACTGTGAGAACATTTGTAGTTTGAACAATATTCATGTTTCCTATTTTTTAGAAGCTGGTAAGTGGAAGGAGAGGGAAATTAGATAGCATGCTCCTTCATTATTAATTCGTATTATTCCTAATATCATCATTCTATATAAGGAAGACATGCCAGTTTCAGCACATTGGATCCTAGATGAGAATGGTTAGTTTTTCAGTAGCTACTGCCTGGGATTCTATAAGGAAAAAACACACTAAAGACCCTATCAACAAATTAATATGGCATAAAAATTTACCTTTCAAAGTTTCATTCTTTATTTGGAGAGCTTTAAGGACTAAAATTCCAACTAATGAAGAACTTGTTACTTTTGGAAAAGAAGTTGTTGATTGTTATTGTTGTCACGGGACAGGTAAGGATGACATTGATTATATTTTGGTCAGTGGAAATCTTTTCAATTATGTGGAAGAAGCATGCAACAGTGTGGGAACACAAAATTCCTATACCAATTTGAGGAGTGTTTTAATGTATTGGAGAAGTTTACATTTTCATAATGAGGTACAAAAGTTTTTTTTTCAATTTTTTTCTAATTTTATTTGTTTGAACTTATGGAAGAATAGGTGTGCAGTGAAATATGTCTGTGTGTGGGGGGGGGGGAATCCAGCATACAAACAATACAATATGGCATATTTAGCGATGTCATACCGGTGCTAACAATATCGTTGCCTAATGTACAATGGCCACCTTACTGGGAAAGACTGATCAGCTTGATTGATCACTGCCAACATTAGTTCAAGGTCACTAATGCATAATGGGAAAAATATGAAATATGTATATTCAAATTGAACACGGATGGCAGTGCCATAAGTAATCCAGGCAAAATAGGGTGGGTGGAATTTCACGAGATCACCAAGGTAAATTGATTTATGCTTTTGCTGTTCCTCTTGGTTTTGATACTAACAATACTGCAGAGATCAAGGCAGCCTTGTATGGAATTAATTTGTGTGAACAAAATGGATACAAACATCTTATATTGGAAGTGGATTTGGAGCTATTGAGTAAATGGATCAACAACAAGAGCTGCATTCCGTGGAGAAATAGACATGTTGTCTAAGAAATATAAGCAATATTCAACAAGCTGGAAATATTTCATTGCAAACATGTTTATAGAGAAGCTAATGGTACTGCTGGCTTATTAGCTAAATGGAGTCATAAACATTATATAATTCAACACTTCTATAATATACAATAGCTAGTTGGAGAAAGTAGAGGAAGCTACATTCTGGAAAAACTAGGAATGCACAATTTAAGAAGGAGGAAACTTAGCAGGATCAAATAGCCACCTTAGGGAATTGTTGTTATTTGATTAACTTTACCTATTTTTTAAATCATGCCACCTTTTTAACTTATTAAAATCTCCTATGTCTTCGATAGGTTTGTCATATATAGGTATGGAAGGTTTAGAAAATGGTTTATTATTAAAAATTCTCTTTGTGACGAGAGAAGTCTCCCATATTTATTGCATTTTAGAATATTATTTTAGAATACAAACACAATGTAAGGGTTAATTTACTAACGTTAGTAGGTAGTTTATATTAACCCATCTTAGGTTAGAGGTAAGGTATAGCCCCCCTCTTTGTACATATTTTATTTGTGAAATCATAAGGCCTGGGGCTGTTGCTCAACCCATCACACACCACAAGGGTCATTTCTATTTTAAATAAAGTCATAACAACCAAAACCCAAACATTAAATACTAAACCGTATATATGAAACCACAATTCTTAAATTTCAAACCCTAAAACCTAAAAAGTTCCTAAACCCTTACCATAAAACCTAAAAAAATCCTAAACCCTAACCTTAACCTTAAACTCTAAACCTCATTCCCTAAATACAAAAACCAAAACATTGAACACTAAACCCTCTATATTAAACCTTAAATCCTTAAACCTTAACCTTTAAACTTAAAAAAAAAATCTAATACCTAACAATACCTAAACTTAAATCCTAAACCCTTAACCCAAAATACCAAATAGTAAACATTAAACCTTAATTCATAAACCCTAAAACCTAAATAAATCCTAAACCCTAACCCTAACCCTAAACTTAAACCCTAAACCCTAAACCTTAAACCCCAAGTACAAAATACAAAACCCTAACATCAAAAACTAAACCATATATACTAAACCTCAAATCCTAAACACTAATGCCTAAAACCTAAAAAAACTAAACCCCAACCCTAATCCACAAGCCCAAAATTCCAAACCCAAACATTAAACACTAAAACATAGCTATTAACCTAAAATGCTAAACCTTAAACCGTAAAACCTAAAAAAAAACTAAACCTTAACACTAACCCTTAACCCAAACCATATACACTAAACCCTAAGCCAAAAATATGATAACCCAAACATTAAACACTAAACCATAGATTTTAAACGTCAAATCCTAAATCTCAAACCCTCAAACCAAAAAAACCCTAAACTCTTACCCTTACCCTAACCCTAACCCTAACCCTAAACCCAAAGCCCAAAATATCAAAACTCAATAATTAAACACTAAACCACAAATTTTAAACCTCAAATCCTAAACCCCAAAACCTAAAACCTTAAAAAACTCGAAATCGTATCTTTAGCCCAAACCTTAACCCTAACCCTAACCCTAACCTTAAATTGTAAACCCTAAAACCCAAACATAAAACAATAACCATAGTTATTACAACTCAAATCCTAAAACACCAACCCTAAAACCGAAAGAAAAACTAACCCTAACCCTAACCCTAAACCGTAAACGCTAAACCCCAAGCCCAAAATACTAGATCAGGATGAATAAAAAATTACCTGTGACTTCAGCCACAATGAGCTTTAAAAATAATTCACCATGACATTTGTCTATGCCAAATGTAAAGAGTATCTAAGAAGACCTATTTGGGATAAAATGCTCCAGCAAGTTCAAATTGAGGATAAACTTTGGTGCTTAGTAGGGATTATAATGTTATAACTTCCACTAAGGAAAAACTATGGGGAATTCCTTACAATATCAGGAAAAGACTGGACTTCATTGCCATTATAGAAGCATGTGGTCAGATGGACATGGGATTTAGTGGCCAAAAGTACACTTGGTCTAATAATAGAGGCATCAATCAAAGGATCTTGAAAAGGCTTGACAGAGGGTTGATAAATGATAACTGGCCAGAAAATATGACTCAAACTACCATCATCCACCATTCTTCTAGAAGTTCTGATCATTGTCCTTTGTTATTAGAGATCATTAACAATAAGGGGAACCATACGAAGTATTTCAAATTCCTTAATTGTTTGGTGGATAGCCCTAACTTTTTAGGAATGGTGAAAACTTGTTGGGAAAGGGAGGTGAACAGAAATAGTATGTGGAGATTTCACCAAAAGATGAAAAGGCTCTCTAATACTCTGAGTAAGTGGTCTAAAGAGGAATTTGGGGATATTTTCAAGAAAGTTAGAGAGTTTGAGGGAAAAGTTAAAGATACTGAGGAAAATTTAATTCAAAACAATAGTGTTAGCAACAAAGAAAGTCTTCATTAAGTTAATGGCCAATATATGAGATATCTGAAGTTGGAGGATGCTATTATGAAACATAAATCTTAGCTACATGGTTCAAGGAAGGGGATACTAACTTTAAATTCTCCCATTCCTGGATAAGGGGTACAAGGAGAAAGCCTTTAATTCATAGAATCCATGATAAAGAGGAATGGATTCAAGGAGATGAGAACATAGGAAAGGCTGCCTGTGAGTACTTTCAAGAGTTTTTTACAGATGAGAGCAAAAGTATCAATGAGACAAACCTAGAGTGCATAGTAAATCAAGAGCAAATTGACAGACTTACTTCTCAACCTACTATGATTGATCTACAAGAAGTGGTCTTTTCTATGAACCCCAATTCTTTAGCAGGGCCTGATGGTATATATAGGCATTTCTTTTAAAAATGTTGGCACATTATAAATCAAGATTTGATGCAGGTGGTGCTAGATTTTTTTAGTGGACAAGAGATCCCCATGTACTTTTCTCATTCTTGTATAATTCTTCTACCAGTTGAATAATCCTAACAAACTGAAGGAGTTCAGGCCTATCAGTCTAAGCAATTTCATTAGTAAAATCATCTACAAACTGATGAGTAAAAGATTGAGTCCTATTCTTCCTAACTTGATCTCTCTCAACCAGTGTAGTTTTTTGAAGGGTAGAAGTATAACTTAAAATATCATGCTGGCACAGGAAATCACTTATCGGATTAAAAAACCAAACATAGGTAGCCATGTCATTATCAAGCTTGACATGGCTAAAACCTATGAAAAAGTTTATTGAGCTTTCCTATGCTTGGTCTTAAGGAATATGGGTTTTGAGGAAACTTTCAATGACACGGTGTGGAGAATCATGGCTAATAATTTGTACTCTATCATTATTATTGGAAGAACATTTCGCTTTTTCCAATCCTCTAGGGGCCTAAAGAAAGGAGACCCCCTTTCCATTGCCCTATTTGTTTTAGGTGCATAAATGCTTCATGATCTCTAAATGGTCTCCATAGTCATGAATATTACCATGGCTTTGTCATGGAAAGAAGGGGACCCAAGTGAACCATCTGAGTTTTGCAGATGACACTATCTTATTTACTTCAGGAATGGTTAAGTCTCTCCAACTCATCATGCAGACTCTCAGAACAATGAGGATAATTTTTTAAAGTTGATTAATTGTGAGAAAAGTCACTTTATGGTCCATCAAAACGTGTTTGACAAAGCATAGAATTAAAAGGATCACTGGTTCAAACAGAAGAAGGGTATTACAACTTATCTTAGAAGTCCACGCTTTGTGGGTAGGCCCAAGATTTCATAATTTTCTGACCTTGTCTCTAAAGTTATTTGAAGGATTACAGGGTGGCAAACCAAGCAACTAAACTATGGAGGCCGGGCTGTGTTGATTAAGCATGTTTTTCAAGCCTTGCCCATTCATTTAATTTCAGCTATCACCCCCTTCCATTGTACTTAAGCAAATACAAATGTTGATCGCATACTTCTTTTGGGATGGAAGAGTGACAAAAAAAATATCACTGCGCCTCCTAGAAGAACTTCAGCTATCCTTTTGAGGAAGGAGGGGTGGGGATGAACAATCTGAAGGATGTGTGCTTAGCTTTACAATATAAATAGTGCTGGACCTTTAGAGCTAAGCACACACTGTGGGGAGAATTAAACAAGGCCAAATACTGCCAAAGATCAAATCCTATCTGAAAAAAATGGGATTTTGGAGATTCACTGAATGAGAAACAAATGATACACAACAGGTGTAATGTTGAGCAATACATTCAATGGAAGGTGAACTCAGGGAAATGCTCTTTTTGGTGGGACAACTGCACTGGGGAAGGTCATCTTTCTAAGTTTCGTAACAGCAGTCACGGGTTTGACACCAAGAAAGTAGCTGAATTTTGGGTAGAAGGCCAGTGGAATTATCAAATGTTGGTTCAATAGGCACCCCTTTGTTCCTCAGCATCAAACTTCAGACCAAGCTTATTGAAAAGTCAATTCCAATGGCATGTTCACTTGCTCTTCAGCTTGGAAGGAGATCAGAAAGACCCAAAGATCAATTCTGGGCTCTCATTTGGCACAAGAACACACCATTTAAAGTTTATTTCCTCCTTTGGAGTGCTTTAAATGGGAAGTTACCTACTAATGAAAAGCTAACTAATTTTGGTTTAGAACCTTTTAGATGTTTTTATTGCAGGAACAGGGCATGATCAGATACCATCAACCATATCTTCAATAATGGTGAATTTTCTAGTGAGGTCTTGAGATATTTTGCAAATAGAACAGGGGTTGAAGTTGATCACAGTTCACTCAGGCATCTTCTAACTCAATGGTGGTTAATGAAACACAACAATGAAGCTCATAACTCATCCTCGAGACTTCCCCAATACTAATCTAATGGAATTTATGGAAACATAGATGTGCATGTAAATATGGAGCCAAAACACGTAATGGCAACAGAGTCAGGTATGCAATTTATAGTGATAACTATAAACTTATAAACTATATTTTTCCTTAGGTTAGTTGGCCCCCTACTTGTTGTGGAATAATCCAACTAGCTAAAAGATGTAACCATGTGACAAAGGTGCAGAAGATAGCCAAGAAAAGACCACCTGATCAATGGATCAAAGTTAATACAGATGGAAGTGCACCAGACAAACCAGGCAAGATAAGGACAGGAGGGATTCTAAGGGATCATGACGACAATCTTATCCTAGCATTTACCTCACCCCTGGGAAGTGGTACAAATAATCAGGCAGAAGTAGGAGCAACAATCTTTGGTATGTCTTGAGCACTGGAACTAGGCTACATCAAGATCATTTTGGAAATGGACTCCATGCTAACTGTCAACTGGATACTCCAAAAAACTACTCCTCAATGGAGTATATGCAATTAGTTGGACAGATTGAGAGGCCTCATAGCTCAACTTCAGGAATTCAAATGCACTAATGTTTTCAGGAAAACCAACTGGGTGGCTCATGCATTGTCCAAACATAGCCACAAAATCACTCCTCCGAAAATCTATTACACCAGTCAAGAGCTACCTAAAGATGCAAAGGCTTACTTTCAGTTAGACTTAATGAAGATGCCAAGTTTCAAAAGGAAAAAGAAAAACCAAAGAACCTCCTTAAACATTCTTATAGTTTTTAAACTACGCTATTAACCCAAAATAAAGCATCCTTGAATAGTTTAAGTTAGATTGTTTAATTTTTGAGATGTAAGGAGAGAGTCTCACTAATTTATACTTCCTAGATTCTATGTATTGAGAGGAGTCCTCTCTTCTAGGTATATAGAATTTTTGGATTCATCTTATTGAATGGTGAGGGTAAGATTTCTTTAGGAAATTGAACCCAAGCCGTCATAGGTCTAGAGGTATGGTCTATGTCCCCCTCTTTGTATATAATTTTTGTGAAATGGTAAGTCCTGGGGGTGGTGCTAAGCCCCTACCCATCTAAGGGTATTAAAATATATAAAAAAACCCAAAATACCAAAAACAAGACATTAAACACAAGGCCATAGTTATTAACCCACAAATTCTAAACCCCATACCCTAAAATCTAAAAAAAACTAAACCCTAACCCTAAACCCTAAACCCTAAACTCCAACACAAAAATGTTGAAACCCAAACACTAAACACTAAACCATAGATATTGAATAATAAATCCTAAACCCAAACCTGAAAACTTATAAAATATCCTATAGCCTAACCCTAAACCTAGCCTTAACCCTAACCCTAACCCTAATAGTAAACCATATACCTTAAAACCTAAACCCTAAGCATAAAATACAAAAACCCAAACTTTAAACACTAAACCCTAAACACCAAGCCCTAAATACAAAAACTCAAACAACATACACTAAACTATAGATATTAATTCTCAAATGCTAAACCCTAAACCCTAAAACCTAAAACACCTACACCCTAACCCTAACCCTAACCTTAACCCTAACCCTAAGACAATACCCTAAACCCTAAACCATAAACCCCATGTATAATATACAAAAACACAAACATTAAGCACTAGACCACAAATACTCAAGCTTAAATCCTAAACCCCAAACCGTAAAACCTGAAAAAACCACTAAACCCTAAATCTAACCAAAACCCTAAATCCTAATCCATAAACCCCAAGCACAAAATACCAAATACTAATTACTAAACTTTATGTCATTCATATTTAGCCTCAAATGTGAAACCCAAAACCATAAAACCTATAAAATACCTAAACCCTAACCCTAACCCTAACCCTCACCCTAAATCCTTAACCCTTAACCCCAAGCCCTGAACTCTTATCCTTGGTAGTCTAAAAGACCACTTAGGTGTGTATTGAAAAGGTTGTGTGGGCAGTCTCTTCATGTCTTACTTTGGTGGGTCTCAAGATAACCTTATATGGAGGGACTACTATGATGTAATGGGTTATGAAATGAATATGGTTATACCTTATATTGTGGTTTTATCAAATTTTGACTTGAAAGATGTTTATTATACTTGTCTTATGAGATTTTAACCAAGAATAGCATGAAAAGCATATCTCAAGTAAATGTAACTTTCTCATCATTTTTGCATGGTCATCATACTTCGTGCATCTTTGTACTAACACCATTTCTTCTTGTTTTTACTACAAAGTGCAGGTGGTGGTGACTACAAGTAGATTGAAGAGCTTGGAATTCTTACCTTCAAGCCTCAAGTATGTCTTCAATGATTTGAGGACACGTATCTTAGATATTTTTCTTTAAGTTATTGTGAAATCCTCTAGTAGATTTTGAATGTAAAGGGAAAGATATGACACGTGTCAAAGATGGCAAGTGTTGAGATGTTCTTCTTTCATTTTATAAAAGACATTCCACTTGTTGGGTATATTGTGAAATGTTTTAAATTTTGCACTACTTTTAATAACTATATGATGAATGAATGCTAAGGGCTTGTATAAGTCCTCTGTGAGGTAAAATGTACCGCATCGCAAAGTGCGCATGCTCTTGGGTCGTGACACTAACCCTAAATCCTAAACTGTAAGTCCAAAATACAAAAACCTAATCATTAAATACTAAACTATAGACCCTAAGACCTAAAAAAACCTAAACCCTAGCCCTAGCCCAAACCCAAACAATAACCTTAAACCCTAACCCTAACCCAAAGCCTAACTCTAACCATAAACCCTAAACCCTAAACCACAATCATCAAATATCAAAACCCAAACATTTAACACTAAACCATAGATATTAAACCTCAAATTCTAAACCCTAAAATCATAAAATCCAAAAAACCTAAACTCTAAACCCTAAACCCTAAACCCCAAGACCAAACTACTAAAACCGAAGCATTAAACAAAAACCATAGATATTAAACTTCAAATCCAAAACGCAAAATCCTAATACCTAAAAAAAATCAAAAAATCTAACCTAAAAAACAATCCCAAAATACCAAAACTCACACATAAAATATTAAACCATATATATTAAACCTCAAATCCTAAAACCCAAACCCTAAAACATAAAAAAAAAGACTAAACCCTAACCCTAACCCTTACCCAAACCCAAAACCTAACCTTAACCCTAACCCTAACCCAAACCCTAAACCATAAATCCAAGTCCAAAATACAAAAACCCAATCATTAAACACTAAACAAATGATATCCAACCTCAAATCCTAAACTCCAAACCCTAAAACATAAAGAAACTAAACCCTAAACCTTACCTTAATCCTAACCCTAAAACCTCAAATGCTAAATCCTAAACCCTAAAACCTAGAAAAACCTGAAATCCTAAACCCTAACCCAAAACACTAAAGCCTAACCCAAAAGTATGAAAATCAAAACATTAAACACTAAACCATAGATTATAAACATCAAATCCTAAAAATCAAAGCCTAAAACATAACAAAAATTATAAACCCTTACCCTTACCCTAACGCTAACCCTAATTCAAACATTAACCCTAACCCTAATACTAAACCATAAACCCTAAAGTTGAAGACCAAAATACCAAATGCCAAACATTTAAACCCTAAACCCTAAAACTTATAAAAAACTTAAACCCAAACCCTAAACTTAACCTTAAATTTAACCCTAACCATAACAGTGAACCATATACCCTAAAACCTTAACACCAACCCTAAAATACAAAACCCAAACATTTAACACTAAACCATAGATATTAAATCACTAATCAAGAACTCCAAACCCTAAATCCTAAAAATACACTAAACACAAAACCGTAACATTAACCTTTACCCTAAACCATAAGCCTAAAATACCAAAACTCAAACATTATACAATAAACCATAGATATTAAACCTTAAAAGCTAAACCCTAAACCCTAAAACCTAATAAACCCTACATCCTAACCCTAAATCCTAATCCCTAAGTAGAAAATACATAAATCAAAACATTAAATATTAAACCTTAGATTTTGAATTACAAATCCGAAAACACAAACCCTAGAACCTAAAAAACAACAAACTTAACCTAACCCTTACCATAACCCTTACCCTAAACGTAAACCTAAAATCCAACACCCCAAACCCAAAATACAAAACCCAAACATTAAACAATAAAGCATATATTTTAAACCACAAATCCTAAATCCTAAAATCTAAAACCCTAAAAAAACCGTAAACCCTAATCCTAACCCTTTTCCTAACATGAACCCTAACACTAACCCTAACCCTAAACCCAAAGCCAAAAATACCAAAACCTTAACATCAAACACTAAACCGTAGATATTGCAACTGAAATCCCTAACCCAAAAACCTAAAACCTAAATAACCCTAACCCTAAACCTCAATCCCAAAATACAAAAACCCAAAGATTAAATACTAAATGTAGATATTAATCCCCAAATCCTAAACCCAAACTCTAAAACCTAAAAAAAACTCTAAACCCTAACTCTTACCCTTACCCAAACCTTAACCCTAAACCTACCCATGCACCCGAAGCCCTAAATCCTAAACCCCATGCCCAAAGTACAAAAAACTAAACATTAAGAAATAGATCATAAATATTAAACCTCAAATCCTAAATCTCAAATTTGAAAAAACATTAAACCCTAAACCTAACCTTAGCCCTAAACTCTAATCCGGAAACTCAAAGCCCAAAATACCAAATATTAAACATTAAACTCTAAGCCATTCATAATTAACCTAAAATCCTAAACCCAGAACCATAAAATCTACAAAATATCTAACCCCTAACCCTAACTCTAACTCTAACCCTAACCCAAAATCCTTAACCCTAAAACCTAAGCCCTAAACCCTTATCCATTGTAGTATAAAGGAACACTTAGGTGTGTATTGAAAATGTTGTGTGGGAGGTCTCTGCATGTCTTTCTTCGATGGGTCTCAAGATAACCTTAACTGGTAGGTCTATTATGATGTAATGGGTTGTGAAATGAATATGGTTATATATTATATTGTGGTTATATCCTATATGAGATCATTGACTTGTAAGTTTTTTCTTATACTTGTTTTATGAGATTTTAATCAAGAATATCATCAAAAGCATATCACAAATAAATATACCTTTCTCTTAATTTTTGAATGCTCATCATACTTAGTCTATCCTTGCACTAACATCATTTCTCATTGTTTTACTACCACGTGTAGGTGGTGGTGACTAGAGGTTGGTTCATTGGCTGATTAAAGTTATTGGAATTCGTACCTTCAAGACTCGGTATGTCCTCAATGATCGAGGACACGTATCTTAGATATTTTTCTTTATGTTCTTGTAATACGCTGGTAGATATCTATTTAATGTAAAGGGAAATTTTTCTATAACATAGACACGTGTCTAAGATGGAAAGTGTTGAGATGTTCTTCTTTAATTTTATAAAAAAGATTTAACTTGTTGTCTATATTGTGAAAAGATTTAAATTCTGCACTACTTTTAATACCTATGTGATGAAATAATTCTAAGGGCTTGTATAAGACATGCGAGAGGTGGAATACACTGTATCATGAAGTGCACGTGCTCTCGGGTCATGACACTAACTCTTAACCATAAACCCCAAGCCCAAAATGCCAAAACCCAAGCACTAAACACTTAACTATAGATATTTTACCTCAAATCCTAACCCCAAACCCTAAAACCGAAAAAAACCTAAACCCTAACCCTAACCCTAACCATAAACCCTAAACCCTTAACCCTCAACCCCAAGCCCCATTTTGGCTAAAATTCTCTCTCTAAAATTGTTCCAGATTTCTCTCAAAAATTAGCATCTTGCTAATTAATTCTCATGATTTGAGTGAATAATGGTGAAAGATAATTAATTCCGGATCAAGGGCAATTGAATTGCAAATTAAATCAGCAATCGTTACATTTGGAATCGGGCTCAGAATCAACCTACAATCCATCTCAGATAGGGACAAAGATGTTTCAATGGATTCAGTACAAAAATCTGCTGGAAAGGTCGATGTTAATCGGGATCGTGAGGATATTTCTCTGAATTGAGGTTAGAAATCTACCTCTTCTCTTCCCCGCAATGAAACCTATGTTAATCGCGGTTTTCAACTTACTTGTTCAGCTATATGAAGCTCACAATGAAAGGAAGGGATAATTCGCCTGTAAATCGCCGTCCAAAAGCTTCAGATTAAGCTGTGGGAAGTTCACAATCAATGGAAGGGATACATTCGCCGGAAAGTAAAGAAAAAAATCGCTCTATTTTGGATAAGAATCAATGGGTTTTATTCCCATATTGTTGAGGATCAATATAAAAAAACCAGATGGAAACATACAATATAGGAAAAATTCTTGACCAAGAACAGCTAAGGGAGGGACGTCAAGTTCATACAAATTTCAACAAGTCATTTCATCCCAACACACATCTTGGTGAATCAACACAAGGTCACAAAGAAGGTTATATTGTTAGTCAAAAACCAATCAATCAGTCAAAAACACAAAGAATAGCTACTGCTCCTCAGGTCAATATACTCTATCTACATTTACTACTAATGTCGATTGTGAATTGAATATTAATGCTAGAAATCCTAAGAATTTAGGTGTGCAAGATAACAGGTTGAATGAAACTAATTATCAAAGATACTTTCCTCAAATTTTTAGGAATTTTGATCGAAATGTGACTAAAGCTGCTACTGATAGAATGAAACATAATCCTGTTAATGTTGCTAACTTTCCAAAGAAAGACTGAACTCCAGAACCTGCGCCTTATATTATTATACGAACTTATGATGATAGGATTAGATTCAATCAGTCAGAAAATGAAATTCGTACTAATCTAACTGAACCTGAAATCACTACTAAACAAGGACTTCCTATTGTTCTCTATGTGAAGGACGAAATTGTTAAAGATTTGGCTTCTTTTGTAATTGGTAAATTTGTAAACACATTGCCTAGAGTGGAACTGATTAGGAAGAACTTTATTCTTCAAATTCAAATATCAGGGGGAGTTAAAATAACTCATATTAATTCTAGACATGTTTATATTAATCTTGATAATGAGCTAGATTACAATATGATGTTGACCAAACAAAGAATGACTATAGTTGGACAAGTTATGAGGATACAAGCTTGGACACACAATTTTAAGCCAGATGAAGAGACCTCTCTTGTCCCAATATTGATTTCTTTGCCTGAGTTACCATGTCTTGCTATAATAAAGAATTCATCACTAATTTTCTATCACCTATAGGAAGAGTCCTTTATTTAGATTCAGCTTCTATTAATAAAACTAGGGGTAGTCAAGCTCAAGTTAAAGTTCAAGTAGATCCTACAAAAGAAAGGCACCCTCATATTTTGTTGGGACATATTGTGGAGGATATCAATGCTGAGCGGTGGCAGAAAATTTTATATGACAACATTCCTGATTATTGGTTTTACTATAAACATCAAGGACATAAGGAAATTATTGTATAATCAAACGAAGATAACAAAATAAGGAATGAGATGAAAAAAGTAAAAACATAAAAAGACAATGTAACTAAAAAATTGCAGGTACTTGAGTCTAATCCAACAGGAAGAATGGAGGATGATAGTAATCAGCCTACCTTCTCAAGAGAACAACAACAAAGACATGTTCATCAAGAAGAACCAAGGCAGATGAAAAAGGGGAAAAATGCTAATCAACAACAACAACTGGCAAATAAACAAAAAGGTATAAACATTATTCCTACTAAAAATACATATATAGATTTGGAAGTGCAGGAACAACCATTAGTTCATGAAGAATTGGAGAGGCATACTGCTCAGAATTCAAGTGGATCTGAAAAACAACATCAACATCACATACATATAGAGATGGAAAGAGGGAATACTATCAGGGAGAAGGTCGCACAACAACAGCTGGGGGAAACTCAGGCTATCAGAAGGAATGCTGAACTTACCAGTGATAAAAACTTAGTACAAGATGTTGATACACTTCACTTATATATTGGATCGATGATCCCATCCCCTACACTGATTACTAAATGTACAATTGAAAATTTTGGTGTAGCTGATGGAGGTGAGCTTTGAACTGGTCAGGAGAAAAGGTACAGCGAGGTCAGGTTATCCAAAGGGAAAGGGAAGATGGATCAAGTGGATGAGAATATTGGTCAACACAGTACCATTGAAGATAATGAACCTCCCGATAAACCTAATAATAATAAATCACATTTGAGATTAAATAAAAAGAGAAGCGAGGCAATTAAGAAAAAACAACACAAAGAAAAAGGTCATGATTCTATATAAATATAAAAGGATGATAACTTCGACGAGTATGGGGCATCCAATTCTGAGGAAGAGTATGATGAAGATACTCAATCCCTAGAGGAAGGTTATGAGTCATACCAAGAAATTAAAACAGACCAACCTCGAAGTGGACCTATGCTACACAGTAACAATCCTGAAGAGGTTCAGGAGGTTTCTTGAAAGCATGGATTGTCTCCTAGGAGTAGGAAAGAATCTAGGAAAAAGGAAAAATGAGAGTGTTAACATACCTCACACTAGGGCTAGGATTAGACGTGTTTAATGACTAGAGCCATAGGTTGGAATGCTAGGAGAATAAACTCCAGGTTATTTGGAAAGGCTGCAAAACCTTAAGAACATCATAAATTTACTATGATTGTTTTGTTGGAACCTTTTGCCAACAAGTCACATATTAGATTCTTTTTGAGTCAATTACATATGGATCATGTTCATTGCAAGTGGTGGAAGTACATGATCAACACATTAGTTGTGAAATCTGTCATTTAGATTGTACAGAAATGTTTCTTGTCACTTATGTGTATGCTAAATATAAAGACTACTTAAGGATACCTTTATGGGATAAATTGTTACAGTATTCTGATACCAATTTGCCTTGGTGTGTGATTGGTGACTTTAATGTTATTTCATATACTAATGAAAAATTAGGAGGCAGTGAAAATAACATGAACAAGAGTTTTGAATTTATTAGTATTATTGAAGCATGTTGATTAGTGGATATAGGATACCATGGGCAACCTTTAACTTGGTGAAATAAAAGAGAGGAGGGAGCTAGAATTCTGAAAAGATTAGATAGACCCATGGTAAATGATAAGTAGTTAGATAAAATTGCTCAAACTACTATAAATCATTTACCATCACTGGGTTGTGATCACTGTCCTTTACTGCTGGAAATAAATATTAGATTAGAACATGTAATCAAATACTTTAAATTTCTTAATTTTTTGACTGAAAATTCGTCCTTTTTAGCCACTTTAAAAGCGACTGGCAATCCTATGTTGGTTTTTCATACTAAAATGAAGAGACTATCTAATACATTAAGTTAGTGGTCAAACAATGAGTATGGAGTTATTTTTTAAGAATAAAATATTATAAGGAATAAGTAAATAATGTTGAAGATAATCTGGTTAATGCTAATACGAAAAACAATAGGTCTAAATTGCATAGTATTATGCAAAATATATAAGGCATTTAAAAATTGAACATTCGCTATTACAACAAAAAGTCAGATTCATTGGTTAAAACAAGGTGACACAAGCCATAAGTACTTTCATGTTGTTTTAAGAGGGAAAAGGAGAAGAATGCTTATGCATAAAATCCTAACATATTCAAGGGGATTAGATACATGGATATGAAGAAATTGCTAGAGAAGGATTTAATTATTTTAAAAATATACTCACTTGTAATAAATATAGAATCAATGAGGAGAGTTTACAATGCATTCCAAATGTGATTACTCATGAACATAATTTAATCTTGGAAAGCATGTCTACAATGGAAGAATTAAGAAAAGTTGTGTGTGAAATGAATCCTAATTCAGCCCCTGGTCCGGATGATATAGGAGGAAAATTTTATAAAACCTATTTTGAAATAATTAAGTTTGATTTACTTGCTGTACTTCAATCTTTCTTTAGTGGTCAAGACATGCCTAAACACATGACTCACTCTTTCTTGATTTTGCTTCCTAAAACAGAACATCCAAATATACATAAAGACTACAGACCTATTATTCATCGTAATTACTCTAATAAAATTATTTCTAAAATCATGAATACTAGGTTAGTTTCTATTTAACCTAATCTTATTTCCCTTAATCAAAATGGTTTTGTAAGAGGTAGGAGTATTTCTGAGAATATAATGTTGTCTCAAGAGATCATTCATGGTATTACATAACCTAATGAAGGTGCTAAAGTGGTCATTAAGTTAGATATGATCAAAGCATATGATAGAGTGTCTTGGTCTTATACTTGTCTGGTCTTTAGAAGAATGGGTTTTAGGGAGATATTCATTGATTGATTTTGGAGAATCATGAGTAATAATTGGTATTCTGTAGTAATAAATGGTAAATGACATGGTTTTTTCATTTAAATAGAGGGCTTAAGTAGGGTGATCCTTTATCTCCAACCTTATTCATTTTAGGTATTGAAATTTATCTAGACAACTTGTTCTTTTAAATAAGAATGTGTTGTATAAAGGGTTTCATATGGAGGATAAGGGGCCTCAAATTAATCATTTAAGTTTTGCGGATGATATTATCATTATTAATTTTATTTTGAGAATGTCTTTACAACTTATAATGAAGACCATTATTGATTATGAAAATGTTTCTAATCACTTGCTTAATAAAGATGAAAGTTTTTTCATGGTGAGTAAACATTCTGATGATGATACTGTTGCAATTACTAAAGAGGAGACTGGTTTTAGTAGGAAAGATAGTCCTATTAAGTATTGAGGTTGTCCTTTATACATAGGGAGACAAAGGATATTTACTATTCAGAACTAGTGGATAAAGTCATTAAGAGAATCACTGGTTGGCAATCTAAGATTGTAAGTATTGGAGGTAAAATAACCTTAATTAAACATGTTTTACAATCTATGTCTATTCATACTACGGAAAAAATATCCCCACCTAAGACAACTTTGAAATACATTAAAAATGTAATTGCTGACTTCTTTTGGGGGACTGATAAGGAAAACAAAAAGTATCATTGGGCATCGTGGGAAACTCTAGGATACCCTACTGATGAAGGGGGTATTGGGATAAGATTATTGGAAGATATTTGTATGTCTTTCCAATATAAACAATGGTGGGAATTAAGAACAAAACACTCTCTGTGGGGGTTATTTTTGAAGTCCAAATATTGTCAAAGAGATAACATAGTACCAAAAAATTTGATAATAGTCAATCACTGGTTTGGAGGTATCTTAATAGAAATAGGGAGGTTGTAGAATCTCATATTAGCTGGAATATTCATTCATGAACGTGTAGATTTTGGTGGGATCATTGGCTTGGGGATGGGCCTTTAGTTAAGTATTGCAACAATACCTCTAGTTTGAATAACATCAAGGTCTCTTACTTTTTTAGAATCTGGTACTTGGAAAGAAATGGAGATTAGATTAGATGTTCCTCCCTTATTAATTCCTATAATACTTAATACCAATATCCAGTACCAGGAAGGCAGGCCTAACACTACTAACTTGATATCAGCTTAAAATGGTTACTTCTACATATCTAGTGCCTGGGAAAACATAAGGATAAAACAGACTAGAGATCCTATTAATAAAATGATTTGGCATAAAAAGTTACCCTTTAAAATCTCCTTGTTTATTTAGAGAGCTTTGAGGGGAATTACCTACTAATGAAAAAATTACTTCTTTTGGAAAGGATGCTGCAGATTGTTATTGTTGTAATAGATAAGGGAAGGATGAAATATACAACGTTTTAGTTAATGGCGAATTTCACAAATATGTTTGGCATAAACATTCAGCACTGGTGGGCACACAACAAAGCAGTAGTGATTTGAGGAGATTTATAATGCAGTGGTCAAGCCTTCGGCATCAGAATGAGCTACAAAAAATTCTTTTTAAAGTGTTACGTAATATTATTTTTTGGCAATTGTGGAAAACTAAGTGTGCAGTGAAGTATATAGGTAAAAATTCAAGTATTCACAGAGTATATTATGCAATACTAAGAGACACCAAACGGATACTAATAGTATCCTATCCTAATATCCAAGGCCCTCGAAATTGGGAAGGACTGACCAGCTTCATTGAACAATGCAAACAACATTATAAGGTCACAATGGTACAATGGCAAAAACCTCCAGTTGATACATACAAGCTTAATAAAGATGTTAGTGCTATGCACAATTCACGTTGAATTGGAGGGTGGAGGGGTATTTTAAGGGACCATCAAGGAAAATTAGTCTATGAATATCCCATTCATTTGGGTTTTGGTACTAATAACACTGTCGAGATTAAGGCAACTTTGCAGGGCATTTATTGGTGTGAACAACATGGATATAAACGTGTTATTCTAGAGGTGGACTCGGAATTATTAAGCAAATGGATCAATAATATAATTACAATTCCTTGAAGAAGCAGGTAGGATGTCAATATAATTTAACAAATTGCAGGTAAACTTGATTTTTTCAAATGAAGTCATATATATCGAGACCAATGTAACAACAGATCTACAATCAAATGGAGTTATAGACATGATATTATATAACAATTTTTCACTCAACATCAACTTGTATGAAAATTTTAGAAGAAATAAGCTTAAAAGGATTAAAGAGCCTCCTTGAAGAACTCACTGGCAGATTGTTCGTAATAGTTCAAAGTCAAATGCATGTTATAACATTTATGTACTCTTAAATTCTATATTTAAATATAGTTTAGAATATAGTTAGGTTTTACATATCAAATTGTCAGGGGAAAGTCTCCCTTGTTTATTGTATTCTACAATTTGTTTAGAATATATACATAACCTTAGTAGGTTGGATCATTTTGACCCATCATAGGTATGAAGGTAAGGTCAATCCCCCTTCGTGTACATTTTTATTTGTGAAATGATAAGTCCTGGGGGTGTTGCTCAGCCCCTAACCCACCACAAGGACCGTTCAAATTTTAAAAAAAACCAAGCCCCAAATACAAAACCCAAATATTTAACACTAAATCATAGATATTAAACCTCAAATTCAAAAACCCCAAAACCATAAAATCTAAAAAAACCTAAAAACTAACCCTAACCCTAAACCCTAAACTCGAAGATAAAAATACCAAAACCGAAACATTAAACACTAAATGATATATATTAAACCTCAAATCCTAAACCCCAAAACCTAAAACCTACAAAAAATCCTTAACCCTTACCCTAATCCTAAACCCTACACCCCAATCAAAAATAAACCCAAACATTAATCATTAAAACATAGATATTAAACCTTAAATCCTAAAACCCAAACTGTAAAAATTAAAAAAATAAATAAACCCTAACCCTACCCCTAAACCTAAAATACCAAATAATAAAATTTGAACATTAAACCATACATATTTAACCTCAATTCCTAAATCCCAAACCCTAACCCTAACCTTAAACCGTAAACGTGTCACACCTGGTTCTGGACCCTAGATGAGACCGGAATCATTAACCTCTCAGATGTCGTAGACAATCCTCTTTTTAGCTTTCATCACCATCATACAGTTAGATTTAGCGGAAAATTTATAAATTTTTTACTTTACTGAAGTGTACTTAGACTTCATATAATTTCTTCATAAGAGTGATATACTAATAGCTCAACATAAATAACCATCTATTAATAGATTGAACAAATGAAACGAAGGTTTCATAATATTATTAATAGTTGCCAAACCGGCCTTAATATAAAATCTTGAACAAATATTTTAAAGGAAACGGTAGGGACAACATCCACTAGCTATCTCTAATCTACTAAAGCTAGAATATAAAGCGTAAGCGTTGGTCTTCTTGTAAAAGTGTTTTAATGATTTAACTATGTTTATTATTTTATGAATTGATGATTTTCATGTTAAATAACCTAATGAACTCTTGTATATTCATATTTCAAGCTGTTAGCTTACGAAATGGATTAAATGAGCATGTTTGGGTAAGGTATGAACTTTGTTTGCTTATGCTGTTATTTTTGTTTAGCTACTGCCCTAAGGGCCTTATTATGATGAAATATGAGAGATTGATTATAGTGGATGATGGCTTGGATAAATGGTGAATTGCCTATATTGTATAGTTCTTATGATGAATTGCTCTTGAGTGGTATGGTCCACCTTCTTGTTGGTGGTGTTTATTTGATGAACTTGATATTACTTAGTATGTTTGGGGAGTGTCTTTTAAGGCCTAGTACATGAAATAAGGTGATATTGAAGATATGTCTTGTCTTATGTTTTGTGAAGTTAAATTGTATGTTGGTTTAGACTGTGCCTATATAAAGTATATGACTTAGTGAAGCATGTAAAATGGGTAAATTGTTTAATTGTAGGTCTAAGGCATGTATAGAAACTAATGTCAATGAAATGATTCTTGTATGTAAAATGTGCTCATATGTACACAAACACACACTTAAATGAATGTATGGAGTTAAATTTAGTAAATAGAGGAGTTTTGACATGAACATTCTTCGTGAGTTGAGATTAAGTGTTTAATAGCAACCTCCCTACATCCTAAATGCTTTCTAAGATAGGTCGGAAGATGAATGACCTAAGTGAGTTAAGATGTGCTGTTCACTAGCTATCCTTAACCTATAGTTTTAAGTGTTTAGAATCCGTGGGGGTTATGTCTAGCACCGAGTGGATATGAAGAAGAGGTGGCTACAATTTATGAATTGAGATGATGTACTCAAATGTACCTCTTGAGATTAGTATTCCTCATGAGTAGAGAATGAGTTACTTAATAGTAATCTCCAAATCCCTTAACTATGCGCCCGCATAGGTGTATCTATTAGAAAAGCCATGTAAAAGCTAAAAAGAATGACCTTACTCTAGGCAAGTGAGGATCCCTCATCG
The DNA here is from genome assembly GCF_001406875.1 of Solanum pennellii. Classification (NCBI taxonomy): domain Eukaryota; kingdom Viridiplantae; phylum Streptophyta; class Magnoliopsida; order Solanales; family Solanaceae; genus Solanum; species Solanum pennellii. Next base: position 20,641,273 of record NC_028639.1, read on the forward strand.
GATAGAGGTTAATGTCGGGATCCCATGTTTAGCTCTCATGGTCTATGTCTGTTAAGCTAACCCTCCACAAATGAATTGATTGAACTAAAGTATTCTAAAAGAACGTGCTACTTAGGGTACATAGTGGTATGGGACGATATCTACTCATTGCATAGGTAGGACCTTCCTAAAGGGAACATTTGGTGCCAACCCTTCCAAAAGAATGTGCTTCTTAGGGTAGGTGGTGGTATGGGACGCTGTCTACTCATTGCACTAAGTAGGCATTCTGAAAGGGAAGACCTTGGTTGTTTTTTTTGGTGTTATTTTAATGTCTTGTCCATGAGTGAGGGCATTGTTCTCCCGAGGTGAAAAAGCAGAAAGAGGTAGTCTTTAGGATTGCCTTGATGTGTATTAAAGAAGGCATATGCATTCTTTCTTCATGTCTTACCTTAGTGAGTCTTAGGATAATCCAGAGGTAGGGAAACTCCTATGGAAATGAGTTCACTTTCTCTTCGTTGTCCTTGGAAGTTCACTAATTTAGAATATTATAATTCATTGTTAATGATTTAAATGATTCATTGTGATGGTTCAAATAAGTCATTGTAATGTCAAATTTGAGTTCACTGTATGTTTTGGGAAGTTACTATAAATTGCCTCCTTTTCTGTAAAATTATGGAAATTCTTCTCTATGTGTTAAATGATGTCCCTTATGATGTTTTGCTTCAATATTCTTGAAAGGTTTACTCAAATTGCATAAAATTTTATTTTACTAAAATGTCCCTTTTCACATGTTTTTGTATATGTCATACTTAGTACATTATTTGTACTAACCCCATACTTTTCTATACTCTATATGTATATGTTGAAGACTTTTCGGAAGATTCAAAGGCGAAGCATGGGAAATTCACTCTCTCAAGAATTGGTATGTCCTCATATATTAGAGGACATTGTCTATTGTTTCCTAGTTTTATTATTATGACATAAAATGTATTTGATTTCAATGTAAAGAGCCATGTACCTAAGATATGATATGTCATGTCTTATGTTTGGCTTGTGACGATGATATTTCTTATGTATTTATGAAAGATTTCCTTTTTACTAAATTATTTGTAAAAAGTTTTAATTGCGCACTACTTTTCATGTCTTATGTAATGAATTCTAGTGAAAGGGCTTGCACAAGATCCCAAAGGGTCCAGTATGCCCGGTCAAGAAACGAGGCTTCCTCCTAACTTCTAGGGGATTTTCGGGTTGTGACACAAGAGAAGGGTTTAAGGGATTCAAAGAGTCAATTTTCACCATCAATCTTCATTAATTAGTAAGGTATGAGATCTAATTTAACTTTGACACTTCTTTCCTTAAAGGGTTCCACCAAATTGATTTCTAAAGTTTAGTTTTCAAGTGTGTTTTCATCCAATCTTGAAATTGATGTTATGATTTGATTTTTTTTGATTTATTTTGGATATTATGAACATACTAACATGTATTATAATTTAATTATGATATATCTTGATGGAGTGGTCTAGTTTGTAGATGTTTACCCTTAACCCTAGATTGTGATCTTGATATGAACTATATTGTATTGGTTCAATTGACTGTGTTATTGGTTGAATTACTACTAGATCATGTTGTCATACTAATCATGAATGAATTAGGGTTAATTTTAGTCCTATCATGTTAGTTCTTGAGAAGTTGATTTAGGTTATGAAGTATGTTGTGAATTGACCTAAGTAGCTTGTCTTAAGCTATGAACTAGTGATGAATTGTGATATAGTTATTCAATTGACTTTGTTATCATGTTGTTTATTGAAATATGATGATTTTATACCTTAATATGGTTGAATTAAGGGTTGATGGTAAGTACTTGACGATGGATTATAAAGGAGACTTGGTAAGTCTTGTGATCCCTATCATTTACTTCAAAATATGGTTAATTGTTATTAAGTCATGATGTTGTATTTGAGTATGCCTTGTATTAGGATTTATATGGTGGTATTATTTTGAATTTAAATGTCTTTACTGTGATTTGTGAGTTGTTGGCTAAAGATGTAAATGTTATAAGGAAGGTGACTGATTTACCAATGTGCCTTATCATGATATGAAAATGTTAATGTGCTAACCTCACCCTTATGAATTGTAATGAAAGTAAAATACTCATACAATTCTTATTTAGCCATGATGTTGATGATATTTATAAAAGGGATTAGACCCTATGACCTACAATAAGCTATGACGATTAATAAAGACACCAAAGACATTTCAAAAACGGACTCTAGCTTAGCACCGAGTGAACTAGAGTGAGGAGTGTCCCTTCCCAGATAAGGAAGGTAGGATCTCTAATATACTCTTGAGACTGGAGACTATAATGCATATAGCCTAAAGAGGGTCCCAAGTATATGTCCTAGTTCTTGAACTTAGTTGCTCCAATAGGAACACTAGCTAGTGGATCCACGTAATTGCTATGTTCATATTTTGGTACTACCTTGGCAAGTAGTCCGCCTTCTTTCGGTGTAGGGTTTTATGACATTGGATTCCACAGTAGCTCATGTGGTCTATGTTGGTTAGGGCAAGATGTTCCCAAAAGGTAAAATGATTCAAAAGAATGAACTCTAACTAGGATGACCTATGGGGTTTAGCTTCGCTATATAGGGGTATGGGACTCTACTTAAACATTACACTATTCAGACTTGAAAGGAGTCTTAGGAGTATGTTCTTATGTATGCATATGTTTATGATGGTATATGATATGTATATGATGAACTTGCACATTGTTGACACTATATGTTGATTGGTGTCACTTATGAATATGTGTTGGACTATATTGTTAAAGTATGATGATTTGTACTCTTAAATGTTATAATATGTGAAGTAGGAAGTAAGTCATAATTCTTGTTGGGTTACTTGATTGAGCAAGGTTATGGAGCTTTGCTTGGTCATTCAACTTGTTGAGTTTATAGGGGTTCATGGGTAATTGTCTTACTTTAGTCATGTTGAAATGTACTCTTATTCATGCTTGTTACTATTATCACACGATGGTAGAGTTACTTGGCTACGTATTCAACTATATGCTATGCATGTTTATTTGACTAAACATGATGTTGTTGTTCTTCTGATGTACATATCTATGACTTAATGAACATGTCCTATTGGTTGGTATGGTCTTGTGAATATGAATTAGTATTTTCAATATAAATTGCATTATCTTTATGAAATGTCCCTTTTCTTAGCATGATTAGAATTAACCCCATTTCATGCATTGTCCCAACATTTTAGGTTCCAGTCATTGAAGTTCTTTTGAAGACGACTTCAAGATGACTTGGGTCTCTTGTTCATCCAAGTCGAGTAGTTCCTCACATTCAGAAGGTGATGCCACTATCTAGATAATGGAGTTTTTTTAAGTTTAGGAATTCTATATTCCTTTCTTTTTCATTTAGAATGAAATATTGTATAGCCCATGTGAGGCATTCTTACTTTGATGTATGGGTTATGCCCAAGTTCTTACACTCTTATTAGATGGTGATGAGATTAGACGACTATTATGACTATGTTATGTTCTATATATAATTATGTGCACTAAAAGTAGGAGACTAAGTAATCTTCCTATATGAAGGGTGTATCCGTACTCGATATAAATATATATATACTATGTGTATGTAGAGGTCTATGTAAACCTCCGAGTAGAAGTAATGAAAAGTTCTAAATTTTCTGCTAAATTTGACCTATGAATGTAATGATGTAAGCTAAGAGGCTAGACTTAGTCCTCAAAGAGGACACGACACGGTTACACGTCTTTGGGGTATTCCCGCATGTGACAAACTTTTTATTAGAGCATGAGGTTAAATATCTTTGAGTTGATGTCTAACTCAACCACGTTTATTTAGGTTAATATTTATAATTGTGAAGCACGCCACACTTATAAAAGAGAATCTATATGATGCTTAGGAAATTCTCACTTTCTTGGAAGTCCAATATCGTGCCTTTTGAGTGTTAACTCTATGTGCATTTGCATCTAATAATCTTATTGTGATTATAGACAGTGTGACCTCGAAGTAACGCGACACGAAGACTTAAATAAAAGATTGCGAATAGGGGAGTTCCTCCCTATGGTAATCAAGTTCCTCCACTTGAGAAAGATGTTAATGATGACCAAGCCTCAGTGAATACTCCTCCTTTGATGGATGAGAACATAAGGGCCGCTCTTTTCCAAATGGCCCAAGCCCTTACTATCAAAGCACAAGCCTCCACTACTCAAGCCCAAGCAATGGTAGCCCAAGCTAATCGAGAGGTTGTACGCCGAGCACACCAACATGTTGCTACCATGTCCTCTTGTCTAAGGGATTTCAGTAGGATATATCCTCCTACTTTCTATGGGTCCAAGAATGAAGAAGACCCCCAAGAGTTGATCAATGAAATCTAAAATATCCTTTATGTTATGGGGTTTTATACTAGTGAGAAGGCTGAGTTAGCCACTTACCAACTTAAGGATGTGGCTCAAGCTTGGTATGTCCAATGGAGGGACAATAGGACGTTAAGGGGTGGACCGCTGACTAGAGAGGTGTTTAAGAAGGCTTTACTTAATCGTTTCTATCCTAGGGAGAAGACGTAAGCTAAATTGGTGGATTTCATCAACCATCGCCTAGGAGGTATGAGTGTTCATTAATACTACTTTAAATTTACTAAATTGTAAAAATATGCTCCTTTTTTGGTTTCTGATCCTAGGGATGAAATGAGTCATTTTGTGACAAAGGTGTCGGATGATTCATAAGAGGAGTGTCATTCGGCTATGCTACATGACAACATGAAAGTTTCCCGTCTCACGGTTCATGCTCAAGATGTAGAAGAGGCAAGGGATAAGATGAAGAGTAGAGATGCCAAGAGGGCAAGATCTTTTGATGGAGGTTCTTCCAAGAGAAGTATTGATATAAAATACAAGCCTAGTTTAAGAAGAGGGTTTTATAATCAAGTTCATTCCAAGTTTCCTAAGGCTAGGTTTGATAGGGTTTCAAACCCCAAGCCTAAAAAAGGATAGGGTACTAGTTCACAAACCGAGTAGCCAACTTGTGGAAAGTTTGGCAAGAAGCACTATGGTGATTTTCTTAATGGAACGAATTATTGTTTTAGTTGTGGTAAAAGTTGGAACAAGGTTAGGCATTGCCCTAATGTTAGGGGTAAGACAAGGGTAGTGGTCAAGCTCAAGCAATTGGTTTAAATGATGCTCCGGAGAAGAATCTCTTCTATGCACTCCGCTCTAAGTGTAAGCAAGAGACTTCTCCCGACGTGGTGACAAATTTATTGAGAGGCTTCTCAATTTATTTATATGCCTTATTTGATCCCAATGCTACTATATCATTTGTTACCCCTCTAGTAGCTCAAAAGTTTTCTATTTTGCATGAACCTTTTAAAGTGTCTACCACGGTGCGTGAGTCGGTTGTTGCAAAAAGGGTGTATATAAATTGTCCTATAATGTTTGCCAATAGAGTTTCATTTGTTGAGCTAGTATAACTTCATATGCTTGATTTGGATGTAATTTTGGGTATGGATTAGTTGCCTGCTTGCTTTACCTCTATAGATTGTAGAACGAGGGTGGTGAAGTTTAACTTTCCAAATGAGACCGTTTTAGTGTTGAAGGGAGAAATTTGTTTCCTCGAGGTCGTATCATCGCTCATTTTAAAGTATGTAGTTTCATCTCTAAATGGTGTTTATGTCACATTGTAAGAGTCCAAGAATTAGACACCGAAATTCGTCCCATTGAGTCGGTCCCCGTAGTAAGGGAATTTTTGAAGGTATTTCCTGATGACTTTCCCGGTATTCCTCCAGAAGGGGAAACTAATTTTTGTATTGATTTGTTACGGATACAATTCCCATTTCAATTCCTCCTTATCGGATGGCTCTCGCTTAATTGAAAAAGTTGAAGGCTCAACTAAAGTATTGAATAGACAAAGGCTTTATTAGGCCTAGTATTTCTCCATGAGGTGCTCCGGTTTTGTTTGTGAAAAAGAAGGATGGGTCCTTTAGCATGGTCATTGAAAATCGCCAACTCAATAAAATCACTATTAACAATGAGTATCCTCTCCCTCAGATTGACTACTTGTTTGATCAACTCTAAGGAGGAAGCTACTTTTCTAAGATTGACTTAAGGTAGGGGTATCATCAACTTAGGGTGAGAGGTGAGGATATATCAAAGACGGCATTTCTTACTAGATATGGTCACTATGAGTTCTTAGTAATATCCTTTGGTCATACAATTGCCCTGGGGGCATATGGTTCTCATTAATAGGGTGTTTCGAAGTTACCTAGATTCATTTGTCATTATCTTCATTGATGACATCTTAGTAATCAAAAATTGAGGGTATCACATGAACCATTTGAGGGTGGTGTTACAAGTGCTTAAGGATAACAAATTACTTGCCAAGTATAACAAATGTGAGTTTTGTTGAGGTCAGTGGCATTTAATGGTCATATCATCTCTAGTGAAGGAGTTCAGGTTGATCCAAGGAAAACCGAGGCGGTGAAAAATTGTCCCAGACCATTGACTCCAACAAACGTTAGGAGTATCTTAGGTCTAGTTGATTATTATCGAAGGTTTGTGGATGGTTTTGCGTCCATTAAATCTCCCTTGACTACGTTGACCCAAAAGAGCAAGAAAATTGAGTGGTCGGAGGCATGTGAGAGAAACTTACAAATCTTGAAAGATAGGCTTACTTTTGCTCCGGTGTTGACTTTGCCCAAGGGTACAAAGGGTTTTGTTGGGTATTATGATGCATCTGGAGTGGGTTTAGGGTGTGTGCTTATGCAACATGGGAAGGTAATATCCTATGCTTCTAGGTAAGATAAGGTGCATGAGAGAATCTATCCATCTCATTATGTTGAATTAGCGGTGGTGGTATTTGCCTTTAAAATATTGAGACATTACTTGTATGGTGTTCATGTTTATGTGTATACCGACAAAAAGATTCTCTTATATGTGTTTACTCAAAAGGAGTTGAATTTCCGACAAAGAAGGTTGTTTGAATTGTTGAAGAATTACGACATGAGTTTTCACTATTACCCCAGCAAGGACAATGTGGTTGCGGATTATCTAAGTCGTTTATACATGCGTAGTGTGTCTCATGTAGATGAAGCGAAGAATGACCTACTACAAGATGTTCATAGGTTGGCTAGATTGGGTGTGAGGTTGTACGATTCTCCGAATGGTGGTTTCATGGTCCATCATAACTCCGTGTCATCTTTGGTAGTCGAGGTGAAGTACAAATAACACCTTTATCAATTGTTGATGGAGTTGAAGGAATCGGTTCTTGGTAAGCTTAATAATTCATTCTCCTTAGGCGGGGATGGTGTCTTGAGGTATCAAGGAAGATTGCGTGTTCCCAATGCAAATAGTTTGAGGAACCGGATCCTTGGGGAAGCCCATGGGTCCCGTTACTCCATTCATCCGGGTTCAACAAAAATGTACCATGACTTTAGTGAAGTATTTTTGGTGGGAAGGTTTGCAAAAGGACATAGCTGAGTTTGTTGCTAAGTGTCCAAATTGCAAACCAGTGAAAGCCGAACATTAAAAGGTTGGTGGCTTACTACAAGAAATCCAAGTTCCTACTTGGAAGTGGGAACACCTCACTATGGATTGTGTAGTAGGTTTGCCTCGGACTCAAAGGCAATATGACTTTATATGAATGTTTGTGGAAAGTTGACCAAATCCGCTCATTTTATTCCCGTAAAGTCTACTTATTTGGCGGAAGATTATCCAAGGATCTTCATAAATGAGATTGTGTGTCACTATGGCATTCCGTTAACGATAATATCGGATCAGGGTGCACAATTCACATCTAGGTTTTGGAGGTCATTCAAAGAAGGGTTGTGTACTAAGGTAAAGTTAAGTACTGCTTTTCATCCCCTAACGAATGGTAAAGCGGAGCTTGCTATTCAAACCCTTGAGGATATGCTTAGAGCTTGTATTATTGATTTCTAGGAAAATTGGGATAAGCATTTGCCTTTGGTGAAGTTTGCTTATAATTACAGTTTCATTCATCCATATCCTTGTCCCCTTATGAAGCCTTGAATGGAAGGGGGTGTAGGTCTCCTATTGGATGGTTTGAAGTTGGTGAACATTCACTTATTGGTTCCGATTTGAACTATAATACTTTGGAGAATGTTCATATCATAAAAAACCAGTTGCGAACGGCCTATAGTTGGTAAGAGTCTTACGTCAAACTTAGGAAACGGGATTTAGAGTTTCAAGAAGATGATAAAGTTTATTTGAAAATTTCGCTAATGAAAATGGTGGTTAGATTTGGCAAGAAAGGGAATTTGAGTCCTCATTATGTGGGTCCCTATGAAATCTTGCAAAGGGTTGGTAAGGTTTCCTATGAATTGAAACTTCCTAGTCAATTGGCTTCGGTTTATCCGGTTTTCAATGTTTCTATGCTTAAGAAGTGCACCGGTGATCCTGAGTCTATTCTTCATATTGAGGGTCTTGGTTTGAAGGCTAACCTCTCTTATGAGGAAATTCAAGTTCAAATCCCTTATAGGGAAGTAACGAGGTTAAGGAATAAAGAGGTGGCTTCCGTAAAAGTGTTATCGAAGAATAACCTAGTTGAGGGTGCAACATGGGAGGCTGAGGCCGACATGAAGTCCCGTTACCCTCATCTATTTGATTACTAAGATTAGTAACTCTTACTAATAATTAAAATAATAACAAAAATTGAAGTTTCTTTGATTTTTGGTGATGTTTTTCAAAAAGGTCCATTTTTTTTTATCTCATTACCGTGAATTACAGTGAAATTGTGAACTTGGACTTCAAATTTGCAATTTTTTGCTTGTTTTGAGTCATTTTGTGAATTTTGGCATTGTGAGTCTTAATGAAATGACATGTAGCATGTTGGTAAGTTGAACTTTGGTATAATTGACTCATAAATGCTATGTTGAGCTCTTGTTGTTGTGAGAAGGATATTCCTCATGATGTAATGTTGAGCCTTATGTGTGGTAGTTGAAGATTTTTGAATTGCCTTGTGTAAGTGATATGGTTGATGTTGTTATGTATTGTTGTTTGTTGGGCTACTAGTCTTGAGTCTATTCCTTCCTTATAAAGCTTTTTAGTATCATTGGGGAACGAATGTTTCTAAGGGGAGGATAATGTATCACTTTGAAAATACAAGACGTGTTCTAGAGACTAACATAAGTTTCATAAGGGACAAAGTAAGGGCCTTTGAGGAGGACCCTTGTACGTTGGAGTAAAACATTGCCTAGGCAGTATGCACCTACGAAAGAAGTCGACAAAGCATATGTGGATCAACGGGGCATCGATGCAATCCCCCTACCAACATTTAGACATTTTTGCTAATGGTCCATTTGGACAAGTCTCTGAACTTACTTACAAATGTGAAGCACGGAAGGGGCTAGCAACCGTCGACTAACAGACGGACCGTTGATCGAGGTCTCGTCTGTGAGGGGCTGGCTATTCTGCATGTTTTAGTTAGTTCCAATTAATTAATTAAGGGGTTAGGTCGTTAGTTAGAGGTTAAAGGAAACTTAATCAAGTTAATTAACACCCCATATAGGGACCCCAACCCCATTAGACTAATCGTAACTTACAAACCCAAAATCTTGTCCTTCTCTTCTTCTTTTTTTCTAGTAAAGGACTCCATTAAAAACCAAGATGGGATGGATTTAAGGTTTAGAAAGAGTCATGTTTCACAATCAATCTTCAGCAATTAGAAAGGTATGGGATCTAATTCACCTTTGAGAGCTCTTTCCTGAAAGGGTTCCATCAAATTGATTTCCGAAGTTGTTTTTTCAAGTGGATTTTCATCCAATCTCGAAATTGATGTTATGATTGATTTGTTTATGATTTATTTTGGATATTATGAATATATTAACATGTATCCTAACTTAAATATGATATATCTTGATGGATTGGTCTAGTTTGTAGAAGTTGACCCTTAACCCTTAACCCTAGGTTTTGATCTTTATGTGAACTATATTGTGTTAGTTCAATTGACTTTATTATTGCTTGAATTACTAGTAGATGATGTTTGTTATACTTATCATGAATTAATTAGGGTTAATGGTAGTCCTATCATGATAGTTCTTGAGAAATTGTTTTATGTTATGAAGTATGTCGTGAATTGACCGAAGTACCTTATCTTAAGCTATGAACTAGTGCTGAATTTTGATGTAATGATTTAATTCACTTGTTATCATGTTGGTAAGACTATGATGATGTATTATGAAGGAGACTTGGTAAGTCTTGTGATCCCTATCCTTTACTTCAAATTATAGCTAATTATGATTGAGTCATGATGTTATTGGAGTATTCCTTGTATTAGGATTGAAAGGGTGGTATGATGCTGAATTGAAATGTCTTGTCTATGATTTGTGGCGTGTTGGCTTATGATGTAAATGTTATAAGGATGGTGAATGATTTACCAATGTGCCTTATGATGATATGAAAATGTTAATGTGCTAACCTCACCTTTATGAATTGTAATGAAACGACAATACTCATGCAATTCTTATTGAGCAGTGATGATGATGATATTTATACAAGGGATTAGACCTTATGACCTACAATAAGCTATGATGATTAATAAAGACATTAAACACTAAATCATATATTTTAAACCTAAAATCCTAAGCCAAAAAACATAAAAACAACAAAAAAACCCTAAACCCTAACACTAACCATAACCATAATCTTAACCCTAATGCTAACCCTAAACCATAAACCTGAAATACCAATCCCAAAATATAAAAACCAAAACATTAAACACTAAACAATAGAATTTAAACCACAAATCCTAAACCCCATAATCTAAAACATTAAAAAAAATTAACCTAACCCAAACCCTATCCCTAAACTGGAACCCTAACCCTAACCCTATCCCTAACCTAAACCTAACTGTAAACCCAGAGCCCATATACAAGAACCCTAACATTAAACTCTAAGCAATATATAATACAACTTAAGTGCTAAACCCAGAACCCTAAAACCTAAAAAAAACCAAACCCTAACTTTAACCCTAACATTAACCCTAACCCTAACCCTAAGCCATAAACCATAAAACCCCAATCCTAAAATACCAAAAACCAAAATACTAAACACTAAACCAGAGATATTAAACCCCAAATCCCTAACCCCAAACCCTAATATAACAAAAAAATAAATGCTAACCCTAACCCTAACCCTAAAAAAATTCTAAACTCAAGCCAAAAGTACCGAAATCCAAACATTAAAAAAATAAACCGTAGATATTAAACCTTAAATCCTAAACCCCATACCCTAAAACCTAAAAAAAACCAAAACCATCGCTAACCCTTTCCTAAGACTCACCCTTAAACCCTTCAACCCTAAACGCTAAACCCCAAGTTCAAAATACCAAAACCCAAATACTTAACACTAAAGAATTGATATTAAACCTCAAATCCTAAAACCTAAACCCTAAAACCTAAGAAAATCCTAAACCCTAACCCTAACCCTAACCTTAACACTAAACACTAAACTCTAAACCCAAAGCCCAAAATACCAAAACCCTAACATTAAACACTAAACCATAAATATTACAACTCAACTCCTTAACCCCAAACCCTAAAATCAAAAAGACCCAAAACCCTAACCCTAAGATTTACCCTCACCCTTACCCGAAACCACAAACCCTAAACCCCAAGCCCAAAATACTAAAACCCTAATATTAAACACTATCTTGGAAATCCCATAAAGAGATCAAGATCTTCAATATTCCACAAATTGATGGATTATTCATATAGAGAGGTCAAATCAAAATCATTCTAGTTCGAGAAATACGCCACTAACGGCCCTCGAATCATGGATAAATCTTAGAAGAGTAGAATAAATGCTTCGAATCATGGATAAATCATAAAAGAGTAGAATCAATGGATCAAAAGAATTGTACCTGCAATCAAGTTTCTTTATATTTTATTTCTGATTTTAATTTAAACAAAAAAAATATTAAACACTAAACCATATATATGAACCCCCAAATCCCTAACCCCAAACCCAAAAATAAAAAAAAAAACTAAGCCCTAACCTTAACCCCAACCCTAAACCCAAAATTCTAAGCCCAACCCAAAAATACCGAAACCCAAAGAAAACACTAAAATGTAGATATTAAACTTCAAATCCTAAACTCCAAATTCTAAAACATTAAAAAGCTATAAACCTTCCCGAACTCTTACTATTAAACCCTAAACCTTAAACCCCAAGCCCAAAATACCAAAACCCAAACATTAAACACTAAATCATTGATATTAAATCTCAAATCCTAAACCCAAAAACCCTAAAACCTAAAACCCTAAACCTTAATTTCTAAACACCAAGACAAAAGTTCCGAAACCTATAAATTAAACACTAAGTCACAGATATTAAACCTCAAATCCAAAACCTCAAACCCTAAAACCTTAAAAAAACTAAAACTTCCTTAACCAAACCCTTACCCTCACCCTTAAAACCTTAAAACCTAACCCTAAACCCCAACCCTAAAATACCAAAAACCAAACATTAAACACTAAACCATTTATATTATACTTCAAATCTAAACCCTTAACCCTAATGCCTTAAAAGCCCAAAACCCTAACCATAACCTTAACCCTTACCTTAACCCTAACCCTAACCCTAACCCTAAACCAGAAACCCCAAGACTTAAATACGAAAACCCAAACATTAAACACCAAAACCATAGTTATTCAACTTAAAATGTTAAACCATAAACCCAGAAATCTAAAAACAATTACACCCTAACCCTAACCGCGACCCTAAACCCTAACCCTAAACCCTAAACCCTAACTCTAAAATAGGAAAACCCAAACATTAATTAATAAACCATAGATTTTAAACCACAAATCCTAAACCACAAACCCTAATACCAAAAAGTCACCCTAAAACCAAACACTTATCCTAACCCTAATATAACATTAACCCTAACCCTAACCCCAAACCATAAACTAGAAACCCAAAGCCCAAAATACAAAAACCCAAACATTAAACACTAAAGCATAGATTTTAAACAACAAATCTTAAACCCTAAAACCTAAAAAAATATTTAAAAAACCTAAATTCTAACGCTATCCCTAACCCGAACCCTAACCCTAACCCTATCTTAACCCTAAACCCTAAACAAAAACCTAAAGCCCAAAATACCAGAACCTTATCATTAAACACTAAACCATAGATATTACAACTCAAATCCTTAACCCCAAATCCTAAAAACTTAAAAACTGTAAACCCTAACACTAACCCTAACCCTAACCCAAAATAATAAACCCTAATACCCAAGCCCATAATAGTAAAATTCAAACAATAATCACAAAACAATAGATATAAAACAACCCCAAATCACAAACCCCAAACCCTAATACCCGTAAACCCTTAATTCAAAGCCCCAAGCAAAAAATACAGAAACCCAAATATGAAACACTAAATCATAGATATTAAACCATAAATCCTAAACCCCAAACCTTGAAACCTAAAAAAACCTAAACCTTCTCTAACCGTCACATTGAAATCTCTTAAACGCTAAAACCTAAACACCAAATCCAAAATAGTAAAATGCAATCATTAAACACTAAACCGTTGATATTAAACCTCAAATCCTAAACCCTAAATCCTAACCTTAACCCTATCCCTAACCCTAACCATCCAAGGACCTATAACTGACTTTTTCGGAGGATGGAAAAATGATAGAAAGAAGTATCACTGGGCTTCATGGAAAAATCTATGTTACCCTTATGATG
>NC_028639.1:20655393-20687655 GCF_001406875.1 Solanum pennellii
GGGGGGGGTGGGAATGAGAAACCTGCAAGATATTTGCAAATCCTTTCAATTAAAACAGTGGTGGATCTTCAGAACAAAACAAACATTGTAGGGAGAATTTTAGAGAAAATATTGTCAAAGATCAAACCCAGTAAGCAAAAAGGGGGATAATGGAGATTCACTGACCTGGAAACAGATGCTTATGAACAGACAGTATGTTGAGCAACACATCCATTGGAAGCTTCAAGCTGGGAATTGTTCATTTTAGTGGGATAACTGGCTGGGGAGTGGACCACTGGCTCAGTTTACCACCAATAGCAACAGATTTAATAATTTTACTGTGGCTGAATATTTTGAAGTGGGGAACTGGAGTTGGAGCAAACTGTTACTGCATGCTGCTGCCAGTCAAATCTCTAATATACTAGCAATAGAGATCTCTCCACAACAGCAGCTACCTGATCAACCAGTGTGGAAGCTCAATAACCATGGCAGTTTTAGCTGTTCTTCAGCTTGAGACGGAATCATAAACAAAAGAGCCAAAAATCAATTTAACTCGATGCTATGGCATAAAAACATTCCCTTTAAATCTTCTTTTCTTTTATGGAGAATCCTAAGGGGTAAACTCCCTACAAATGAAATATTGACTAATTTTTGTATTGAGCCATCACATTGTTTTTTTTTTGTCTTGATAGAAAAGGTATGGACAACATAGAACATACATTCAATTTAGGGCAATTTGCAGCCAAGGTATGGAGCTTTTTTGCAGGTAGTGCAGGCTTACAACCAGACCACTCTTCACTGCAGCAGTTGCTGTAACAATGGTGGACAGCCAAGCCGAGAAATGCAACCCACAATCTGGTGCTACAAGCTACGCCAATATTCATCTGCTGGAATCTATGGAAGAACAGGTGTGCCTGCAAGTATGGAGGTAAAGAAACAAACATCAGCAGAGTTAAATTTTCAATGTACAAGGACAACTACAAGATGTTGAACATTGCATTTCCTCAAGTCAACTGGCCGGCCAAGTGGACAGATTTAATGCAAAAGAGTGAAAAGTGTGTGCATGACATCAAAGTGAGCATGGTGAAGTGTCTTATACCAGCAGACCAGTGGCTCAAAGTGAACACGGATTGCAGTGCACTCGCGAACCCTCGCAGGCTGGGGGCTGGTGGAATCCTAAGAGACAAACAAGGCAAAGTGGTGATGGCTTTCGCAACACCACTTGGAGAAGGAAAAAACAACAAAGATGAAATAGAGGCAGCCATCTTTGGTTTAACTTGGGCACTTGAGCTTGGATACAGGAACATAATTCTGGAACTTGATTCTCAACTAGTAGTGCAATGGGTCCTAAAGAAGGCAGTCCCTCAGTGGAGCATCATCACTCAACTTGGAAGGCTGCAACATCTTATCAATCAAGTACACAACTTCAAATGCAGTCATGTGTTCAGAGAAGCAAATTGCATAGCGGATGCATTGTCAAAACATAGTCACAACATTGCCACTCCTCAAGTATATTTCAACAACCACCAACTACCCAAAGAAGCAAAGGCCTACTATCAACTCGACTTATTGGAGATGCCTAACTTTAGAAGAAGGAAGACAAAGAGAATTTTTTAACCTCCATGAGGTTGTATACATTTTCAACTTAGCTATAATTACAATTATAGCTACTTTGAATAGGTTAGTTTAGTTTATAGGCTTTCTTGTAAAGGAAGAATCTCCCTAGTTTATGCTTCCTAGATACTTTATATTGAGAGGAGTCCTCTCCTTAGGTTCTTAGTATTTTGGTTTCATCTTTTGTGTAAGCGGAGGAGTTAACTTCCTTTGGAAGTTGACTCTAAACCATCTAAGATGGGAGGTTAGGTTTATGTCCCCCTTCTTGTATTTTGTTTTTTGTTATTAATGATAAGGCGTGGGGGTGTTGCTCAGCCCCAACCCTTCCAAGGGTAATTCAACTAAAAACAAATCCTTAATCCTAAACACAAATACCTAAAAACAATGTAAGCCCTAAACCTAACCCTTACATTATCCCTAACACTATCCCTAATCCATAAACCATTAACTCAAAGATGAAAATACACAAACCCAAATATTAAACACTAAACCATAGATATTAAACCCCAAATCCTAAACCCCAAATCCTAAAACATTAAGAACCCTAAACTCTAACCCTAAAATCAACCCTAAACCCTAAATTCTAAACTCCAAGTAAAAAATACCGAAACCCAAACATTAAACACAAAACCTTAGTTATTAAACCTCAAATCCTAAACCACAAACCCTAAAACCTAAAAAACCTAAACCTTCCCTAACACTAACTGTTAAACCCTAAACCCCAAGCCCAAAAACCAAAACCCAAACATTAAACACTAAACCTTTTATATTAGACTTCAAATTATAAACATAAACCCTAAAACATAAAAACCCCTAAACACAAACCCTAACCCTAACCCTAACTCTAACCCCAAACCATAAAACTAAAACTCCAAGCCCAAAGTACCAAAACACATTAATATTAAACCTCAAATGCTAAACCCTTGTAACACCCCGTATTCTACATGTACTATTCTATTTATATAACAATTATAAATTTCCTTGTGGTATAGTTATACATTCGGTTTCCTATGCAACTAGTATCAAAAGAATAGATTTATAATGAACTAACCGTAGATTTTGATGCGACCCAATTAAGTTGACGTCAATGGAAGTATTTAAACTTGAGATCATAAGGTGGTATTTGAGTCTAAAGTTTAAAGTGGCATAGTGTATAAGTTTTAAGTTATTTTAAAGTAATTAAGGTCTACAAATGGAATAAACTATTGAGATTCTTGCTTGTCTTCACTAAGCTAGTAGGTGACAAATAGGAGCATCACCTACTTTGACTTTTTGTCCAGTCCAAAGGACTATGTATGTGCATCACCTACTAAGACTCTTTTGACCACCCTAACCCTAACACTAACCTTAACCCTAACCCTAAAACCTATTCCCTATACTCTATACCCTAAACATTAAACCCTAAACCCCATGCAAAAAATAGAAAAAACCCAAACATTAAGCACTAGATCATAGATATGAAACCTCAAATCCTAAATCCAAACCCCTAAAACATTAAAAAAGCACTAAAACCTAACCCTAAACATAAACCGTAAATTCCAAGTCTAAAATACAAAATACTAAACATCAAACACTAAAATGTTCATATTTAACCTCAATTGCTAAACCCAAAACCCTAAAACTTATAAAAATACCTAAATCCTAACCCCATGCTTTAAACCCTTTTCCTTGGTAGTCTAAAGGAAAACTTCATTGTGCATTGAAGAGGTTATATGGGAGGTCTCTTCATGTCTTACTTAGAATTAATATGTAATGGGTTGTGAAACGAATATGGTTATATCCTCTGTTGTGGTTATATCATATATGTGATAATTGGCTTGTAAGATGTTTCTTATACTTGTCTAATTAAATTTTAACCTAGAATATCATGAAAATCATATCATTAATAATTGTCTATTTCTCATGATTTTTGCATGGTCATCATACTTAGTGAATCTTGTACTAACACTATTTCTCCATGTTTTTACTAAAAAGTGTACGTGGTGGTTACTAGAGTTCATTAGTAGATTAAAGAGCTTGGAATTCTTACCTTCAAGCCTCGGGTATGTACTCAATGATTCAAGGACACGTATCTTAGATACTTTTCTTTAAGTTCTTTTAATAGTCTCTAGTAGATTTCTTTTGAGTGTATAGGGACTTTCCCTATGATATTGAGACATGTCTAATATGGCAAGTGTGGAGATGTTCTTCTTTCATTTTATAGAAGAGATTCCACTTGTTAGTTATATTGTGAAATGTTTTAGATTATGTATTACTTTTAATGCCTATGTGATTAATTAATGCTAAGAGCTTATATAAGACCTCCAAGAGGTCGAATACGCCACATCGCGACTTGCGGGTACTCTCGGGTCGTGACCCCAACCCTAAACCCTAAACCCTAATCCCAAAATACGAAAACTCAAACATTAAGCACTAAACTATTTATATCATACCTTTAATCCTAAACCCTAAAACCTAAAAAAAATTAAACCCTATCCCTAACCCAAATCAAAACCCTAACCATAAACCATAAACCCTAAACCTCAAGACCCAAATACCAAAACCAAAACATTTACAACTAAACCATAGATATTAAACTTCAAATTATAAACCCCAAACCATAAAATTACAAAAATAAAACCTTAACCCTAAACCCCAAGACCAATATACCAAAACCAAAACATTAAACACTAAACCATAGATATTAAACCTAAAATCCTAAGCCCCAAATCCTAAAACTTAAAACAAATCCTAAACCCTAACCCTAACCCTAAGCCCTAAACCCCAATCCCAAAATACAAAAACCCAAAAATAAAAATACAAAAATCCAAACATTAAACACTAAACCCTAACCCTAACTCTAAGCCTAAATCCTAAACCCAACATACAAAAAAATAAACATTAAATAGTAAGCCATACATATTTAACCTCACTTCCTAAACCCCAAACCCTAAAACCTAAAAGAAAACTAAACCCTAATCCTAACCCTAACCTTAAACCCTAAAATCATAAACCTTAAACCCCATGTCCAAAGTACCAAAATTGATAATATTCCAATTGGGGAAGAAACCAATTGAAATCAAAATGTGGAGTTAAACAACACAAAAATTAGATAGATTAGAAATAAGAGATGAGAAAGAACAAAGAAAGGCTTGTTGATCAAACAATAAACCACGGAAAAAGAGAAAATTGAATTAGAAAAGAAACAACTCAAATTGAAAACAACAAATGAGCAATCTCAAGTGAAATAAAGGTTAAGAAGTCCTAAATCAACAATGAGAATCAACCTATCACTAATCTAGATTAAGCTACACTAAGCTAAGCTAACCTAATGAGATTCCACCATCAAACTACACACTTTAAAGAGTTTTTTCATTTAACCTTCAAAATCCATATAGATAAAGTATTCGTAAATAAAATAGACTACTTTTTGTACTAATAGAATAAAAAAGAAACTTCTTTTGACAATTTTACTCTTAATGAGGTAAGGGCCTTGTTTGGTTGTCTTCTTTTGTGAATTCTTGAAAATTATGAGATGACCATTTGCATAAATGACATATTTATTATTTTTCGTAACTTAGAATGAAATTCCACACATTGTACTTCTTGATTTTGTGTCATTCAAGGTCCTCTAATGTAACACATTGAAAATCCAAGACGTGTTCTAGAGCGTAACATAAGTTTTATAAGGTTTAGACACTGTTTTAAGGTCCATTTTAATGAATATAAGTCATTTAGGAAGTCAAGAAATCAAAACGTCCAAGATCGTCCATGACTTTTGGAAACTAGTTCAAGGAGGTACTAGCGTATCTTAGCCTATTTGACTGGCTTTTAGGAATCAAAAATTCATTAAATTAGGTGGAAGGGTGTATAACATATGTTTTAATTTATTCAAGGTCGAAATTTCTAGGTATGACTCCCCAAGGACCAACAAAGGGCCCTTGGGGAGGACCCTTGCACGTTGAAGTCAGACACTACCTCGGCAGTGTGCACCCACGAACGGACTGGACGGGGCTTGTGTGGATCGACAGGGCGTCAATGCCATCCGTTAACCATCATTTAGACATTTTGGAAAATTGTCCATTTGTACCAGTCCCTGAACATACTTACGAATATGAAGCATGGAAGGAGGTAGGAACCGTCGACTCATAGACGGACCATTGGTCGAGGTGTCGTCTGTGAGGGGATGACTTTTCTGCACATTTTAGTTAGTTCCAATTAATTATTTAAGGGGTTAGGTAGTTATTTAGTATTTAAAGGAAGCCTAATTAAGTTAATTAACACCCCATATAAAGAAGAACCCAACATTATTAGACTAATCATAGCTGACAAACCTAAACTCTCTTCCTTCTCTCTTCTTTCTCTCTCTAGTGAAGAACTCCATTGAAGACCAAGCTAGGGAAGGGTTTAATGTCTGCAAAGATTCAAGTTTAACCATCATCTTCAAAGAGTTAATTTTGACCATAAATCTTCATTAGTTATCAAGGTATGGGATCTAATTCACCTTTGAGACCTCTTTCCTCAAAGGGCTCCATCAAATTTATTTCAAAAGTTGAGTTTTCAAGTGGGCTTCCATCCAATCTCGAAATTGATGTTATGCATTGATTTGTTTATGATTTTATTTTGTATATTATGAACATATTAACATATATTATAACTTAATTATGATATATGTTGATTGATTTGTCTAGTTTGTAGAAGTTGACCCTTAACCCTTTAGCTCTAGGTTGTGATCTTAATACGAACAATATAGTATTGGTTCAATTCACTTGGTTATTGGTTGAATTACTACTACATGATGTTTTTATACTAATCACGAATGAATTAAGATTAATATATATTCATATCAAGTTAGTTCTTGAGAAATTGATTTAGGTTTTGAAGTATGTTATGAATTGACCTAAGTACCTTATTAAGTAATGAAATAGTGATGAATTGTGATATAGTTATTCAATTGAATTTTTATCATGTTGTTTATTGAACTATGATGATGTTATTCCCTAATTGGGTTGAATTACGGGTTGATCGTAAGACCGTGATGATGGATTATAAAGGAGACTTGGTAAGTCTTTTGAACCCTATCCTTTACTTCAAATTATGGATAATTGTGGTTAAGTCATGATGTTGTATGGAGTATTACTTGTATTAGGATTGATAGGGTGGTACGATGTTGAATTGAAATGCCTTGCCTATTATTTGTGAGGTGTTGACTTAAGATGTAAATGTTATAAGGATGGTGAATGATTTACCAATGTGTCTTATCATGATATGAAAATGTTAATGTGCTAAACTAACCCTTATGAATTGTAATAAAAAGGCAATACGCATGCAATTCTTATTGAGATATGATGATGATGATGCTTATACAAGGTATTAGATGCTATGACCTACAATAATCAACGATGATTAGTAAAGACATTAAAGACATTTCAAAAAGGGATTGTAGCTTAGCACCGAATAAACTAGAGCGAGGAGTGTGCCTTCCAACATAAGGAAGGTAGGATCACTAATGTAGTCGTGAGATTGGAGAATATGACACATGTATCCTAAAGAGGGCCCCAACTATCTCTTAGGTCTTGAACTATTTTGCCCCCATAGGAATACTATCTAGTGGATCCACACAGTTGTTATGTTCATGTTTTGGTAATACCTTGGCATGTAGTCCGCCTACTTCGGTGTAGGGTTCCATGACACTTGATTCCACACTAGCTATATAGTCTATGTCGGTTAGGGAAAGATGTTCCCAAAAGGTAAAATGAATCAAAGGAGTGAACTCTAACTAGGATGACCTGCAGGTTTTAACTTAGTCTGGGTAGGGGTATGAGACACTACTTAAACATTGAACAAGTTAGGCTTGAAGGGAGTCTTAGGAAGATGTTCTTATGTAAGAATATGTTTATAATAGTATATGATCTGTATATGATTAACTTGCACATTGTTGATACTGTATGTTGATTGGTGTGCTTATGAATATGTGTTGGTCAATATTGTTAATGTATGATGGTATGTACTCTTAGAAGTTATGATATTTGAAGTAGGAAGTTAGTCATGATTCTTGTTGAGTTACTTGATTGAGCAAGGTTATGTGGCTTTGCTTTAGTCATGTTAAAATGTACTCTTATTCATGCTTGTTACTATTATGACTTGATGATGGAGTTACTTGGCTATGTATTAAACTATATGCTATGCAGGTTGATTTGACTAAATTTGATGTTGTTATTCTTGTGATGTACATACATATGACTTAATGAACATGTCCTATTGGTTGGTATGGTCTTGTGAATATGCATAAGTGTTTTCAAAGTAAATTACATATCTTTATGAAATGTCCCTTTTCTTAGCATGATCTCAAAGTATGTGTGAATATGGTCTCATACATAGTACAAGTGGTGCACTAACCCCATTTCTTTCTTTTCCCCAACATTTTAGGTTTCGGTCGTTGAGTTGATTTTGAAAACGACTTGAAGAAGTCTTGGATATCTTGATCATCCAAGTAGGTTAGGTCCTCACTTCTAGAGGGCGATGTCACTATCTAGATAATGAAGTTGTTTTGAGTTTAAGACTTCTATGTTTCTTTCTTTTCCATTTAGAACGAAACATTGTATAGCCCATGTGAGGCATTCTTACTTTGATGTATGGGTTATGCCCAAGTTCTTACACTCTTATTAGATGGTTCGAGATGAGACGACTATTATGACTATGTTATGTTCTATACATAATTTTGTGCAATAAAAGTAGAAGACTAAGTAATCTTCCTATACGAAGGGTCTATGTATCCTCGATATAAATATATATATATACTATGTGTATGTA
Source organism: Solanum pennellii (assembly GCF_001406875.1). Classification (NCBI taxonomy): domain Eukaryota; kingdom Viridiplantae; phylum Streptophyta; class Magnoliopsida; order Solanales; family Solanaceae; genus Solanum; species Solanum pennellii. The sequence goes on from NC_028639.1 coordinate 20,663,779, forward strand.
GAGGTCTATGTAAGCCTCCGAGTAGAGTAATGAAAAGTTCTAAATTTTCCACTAAATGTTACCTATAAATGTAATGATGTAAGCTAAGAGTCTAGTCTTTGTCCTCAAAGAGGACGACAACACCGGCTACATCTAGGGGGTATTCCCGGATGCGACAAACTTGTTATCAGAACATGAGATTAAATATCTTTGAGTCGATGTCTCTCTCAAACACATCTACGTAGGTTCGTTCATAATTGTGAAGCGCACCACAATTATGAATGGAAATCTATCAGATGTTCAGGAAACTTTCACTTTCTTGGAAGTCCAATATCGTGCCTTTGGAGTGTTAACTCTATATTCTTTTTCATCTAATACTCTGATTGTGATTATAGACAATGAATACTCGAAGGAATGCGACACAAAGACTTGAAGAAGAGATTGTCAATATGGAAGTTCCTCCCCGTGGTGATCAAGTTCCTCCTCTTGAAAAAGATGTTAATGATGACCAAACTTCGATGAATCCTCCTCCTTTGATGGATGAGAACATCAGGGATGCTCTTTTCCAAATGGCCCAAGCAATTACTATACAAGAACAAGCCTCCACTACTCAAGCGCAAGTCATGGCGGCCCAAGCTAATCGGGAGGTTTTACACCTATAACAACCCTAAAAAAATGAATAGGATAAATACTAAAGGTGATTTATTTATTATTTAAAATCTTAAATTTTAAGGGAAAATGGTCCTTTCACTAAGCTAATTATATAAGGTTTTTATTTAAATTAATAAGGATCCCTAGTTTGACTAATTCCCAAACTAAAACACCTATTCTTTCACTACTCTCTCTCTCTCACGATCTCTCTCTCACTTTCATCATTCTCTCTTCACGTTGGTTCTGCCAACAACAGAAAAAAAGACAAAGAAGTAATATCAAGATTTCTTTAAACTTGAAGAACTCACATGAAATTTTTAGAAAAACAAAGCAACAAAAAACGTTAAGGCAAAGAGAAGCTGTCCGTCGAGTGGTGTGGACGTTGAGGAAACTTGGACTGATTTGGAGAGGGTTTTGGGCACGAATTCACGTTTGAACTAGCAAATTAAGGTATGGGTTTCTTTCCTCTTGGTCCCTTTCTGAAGAGACCCCTTAAGATTCAAGATAATCATTTCGAAAACTAGGATTGTTCCCCTTTTGCATGTCCCTGTCACTAGCTCCCATTGAACTTTAGCTTGGGTATGTTTCGTTGTACAAAGTGGGGATGAAATGTGTTTTAGTGATGTTTATTTTTAAGTATGCATGTTTGAAATTGTGTGAATAATGATTATGATGTTCAAAATTATGTGAAAAATGTCATTTGTGCGTGCAACGTGTGAAAGTGAAGTAGTCACTGTTTTGGGACGTAAAGTCATGTTATTTCATGTATTTTATGTTCTAAAGTTTTGCACAATGTGATGTTCATATGGTGTGTGAAGTTACAAATTTTGAGTGAAAACTCTTAATTAATGTAACCCCTAAACTACACGTAACTACACACTAAATGCTTGGTGAAATACCCTAAGAAACTAACATGAAATGGTTGAGGAATGGAAGCTAAAAATTTTGAATAAATTTCCAGATTAGTGTACTTTAAATTTAGTTCAAAAAGGGGGTTGAAATCTGGAAATTTAATACATTTAAAAGAGGTGAGGCCACAAGGATTCGAACCTGTGACCTCACCCTTTAGCTACTGGTTTTCGCGAGAAAGGAAAAAAAATGGGGCTGGAGGGAATCAAACCTTGCTACTGGTTTGAGAAACGAGAGGAATGATTTAATTAAATTAAATGGGAGGCATGCGAATCGAACCCACGACCTCCAGGTAGCGAGTGAAAGAAGAGGATTATAAAAAGAATGAAAGTGTGAGGCATGGGATCGAACCCACGACCTCAGGGATAAAAAGGAGAGGATCAAAATTAATTAAGAAAAATGAGGTGAGGCTTACGGGGCTCGATCCCACAACCACACTACCAAAAAGTCTTAGCCTAGATAAATTTAATTAAAAAAAACAGGAGGTTGTGGGGGTTTGAACCCACAACCTCACAGCCTCTAGCGAATTTAAATTAATTTAAGGAGGTTGTGGGTTCGATAAGTAACAAAAATAAAAGAGGTTGTGTGGGTTTGACCCCACAACCTCTTGGTTTGGGCAAAAATGAGTAATCTGATGTTAATGAAAAATAAAAAGGGGTTGTGGGGGTTCGAACCCACAACCCTTCGTATAATTTAAGAGGAAAACCAAGTAGAGAATTAAAGATATATTATTAATGTTGGGGTTTAATCGAGAGTCCCAATATCATGGAGATTAAAAATAAAATCAATGAAAATGTAAAGTATTATCCAAGAGATTCGAACTTGGGTTCCCTAGTCCAAACTTCTGTATTGATACATAAGTCATACGTGAACAAAATATCCAAGAATAATGCCACCTACTTAGATCAAAGCGATATCTTGGAATATATGCAAGATACATAATTCTTTTACTACAAAATCTTCGGATTGTATGAATCACTTAACAAACTATGAATGAAGCCCCATGGCTTGTACGTATAGACAAACAAGTCTAACATACGTTCCAAAGTAAGTGAACCTAAGATATAGTTAATGAAATGATGAACCCTAGAAGGGTTAAGTATGAGTGTAAGATACACTAAATGACCAAGTGAATCGGCATATGATGAGATGAACAATGAAATGATGAAATGATGTGACAAAAGTATAGTTTGACAAATGATATAAATTAGCTAAAGATGTCTATGGACTATGCATACAAATATCTTTAAAGCAGAAAGTATGAAGGTTCTTTGCAGGAAATGTATGAAAAAAAGTGACAAAGGACTTGAATGGACAAAAGAAAAAGAAATAACATGGAGGGTGTGTTTGAAAATGATGAAATGATCAATGAAATGATGAAACCATAGAAGGGTTAAGTAAGGGTGTGAAACACACTAAATGGCCAAGTGCATTGGCATATGATGAAATGAACATTCACGTAATAAGAGGTGAGAGTAACTATGAAAAGCAAAGGTTCTAATGATAATGAATGTGGTGACAACATTATATGGGTTAATGTAAATGATGAGAGACATCTCAAATGAGCATAAGTAAATGTTACCAATACGTACTCACCTATGAGAGTGTAAGATAATAAAGAGACCAGTCTCTATGAACACTATAATGAGAGTATTGAGCTTAACACACTCAATAGTAATGATGAGATGAGAAATCATCTAATGAGCTATGATATCCTCATACTAGAAGCCAACTTCCACGACGTATGACATGAATGTAATAGAACTTTATACTACGCACCGGTAGACTAGCTATGAGAGTTGATGCCTTATTTCGGCAAGGGCGGAGGTTCACGTAACTCTCATGAGATTATACTATCCGGCTTACCGGGTATGAGTCTCCCTATATCTCCTAGTCTTTGAACCTTTACAGCCAATATAGGGATCTGGCGGGGTTAAATTCCCTTGTACACTAAAATGTTATGGATCACTTTTGCCGGTGATTCCACCTCTTTTCGATGTGGGGGACACACTGGATTTCATGATGCTCACATGATCTTCGCGGTTAAAGTTAAAGTTCCCAATGAATGAATGATGCCAGCTTTAAATAATGCACATAATGAAATGAATGATACCAAAGGTGTTAGGATAGGATAATCAAAAGGTGAGTTAGATTCAAGTAATGACATGAGGTCATTCTTGGTCATTGCACAACGAACCTAATGAAAATCTTAAACTACATCCTAGATATAGCTGGCGTTTACACTGTCCTATTAATGAAATGAAATGGAGTACGTATGAATGAATGAAGCAGGCTTTGTGTTTGCGAATGAAGACTCCCTTGTTGAGGTCCCATCTGTTGAGCCCTCATTTCTGAGATGTCTTGACATTAACTCCATGATTCCAAGGTCTCATGGCATATGAATGAATGATATTAAAGAAGTCTTGTGCTATATGCATAATGTGTTGTATGATATATGATATGTGCTATGTGTAAATGTTATGTGCTATATGAAAATGTGAAAAGTAGATGATTCGTATTATTCTAATGGCATAACATTCCTATTCCAAATCTGGAAAGCTCACTGACTTTTCTAATCCAAATTTAGAAACCTTCTTAATCTCAAATTGGCAACTCCACTAACTTGACTTCAAATAATCATGTTGTTAGGAAAGAGCTATTATTTCTCATGCATGTCCTTGGTGTGTGCTTGCATATACCCATACTTAGTAAAAGTGTGTATTAACCCTATACAAACTCTACTATTTTAGGTGCAAGCACAGGTGGACGATAGAGCTACAGGATCTTCGCTGCAGTTAACCGGACGTTCACCATTCATCCGGCTTTGGAAGGTCCTCATGCTTTCGAGGATGCTGGTGTTTTATATTCTAGCTTGGTTTTATAGTTGAGCAAGTGGATCATGTTCCACTAGCGTTTCTTTCCTGTTTTTATTCAGACTATGTATTGGTGCCATTTTGGCAATTATACACTTAATAAGAATTGAACTATTTATTTCAGTTGCTTATCTCTTAATGTTAGATGGTTGATGGTGAACAATTACGTATTTATGAGAATGTTTTTATAAGTATGTTAATAAACAAAATGTTCAAATTTTCCGCTCAAATTAACCTATGTAAAGTAAGAATAACGTAAGTAGGCTTGTCTGCGATCTCTGAGAGGTCAACGATGCCAGTCTCGTCTATGGTCAAGATTCCAGTCGTGAAAAAGTTTGTATCAGAGCCCTAGGTTAAATTTCAAGAATAATAAGTTCACATCAACCACATTAAGTAGTTTCTAAGTCATGGTAGTGAAGTGCACCACTATCTTGGATTAGAGACTGCATGATGCGTAGGAAAATTTCCCTTCTTTTGATTTTATCGTGATTTTCCTAATATCTGAGTTGTTGGTGTTATGGGAGTGTCTAACATCAGTCGTTGTTTTTTTTCAGAGAATGAACTCTAGGAGAGCTAATGGTCAGAGGAGGGGAGGAGCAGCTGCTGGGGGTAATAAGAATCCACCCCAGCCTCCACCAGAAGGAGTGGCCATGCTAGTTAACCCTTCTGGGTTTACTGATGCTGAGGTGAGGGAATCTCTGGCTCAGATCGCACAGGTCACTACGATGCAGGATCAAGCTATGACTGCCCAAGTCAATCGGTAGGACGTTTAGAGAGAGAACCCATTGGTTCGCAGCATGGCTGACAAGATGGAGACTTCACGAGGATGAACCCTCAGATATTCACATGGTCTAAGACATCTAAGGATCCTCAGGAGTTTGTGGATGAAGTAAATAAGATCTGGTGGCTATGGGGGCCACAAATACAGAGAAGGCTGAGCTGGCTTCCTATTAGCTCAAGGATGTTGCACAGACTTGCTGCAAGATGTGGAAGGATAGCCGAGTTGTGGGTGGAGTGCCAGTCACTTGGGAGTGTTGAATACAACATTTCAGTAGAGATTCCTCCCTAGAGATATGAGTGAATCCACGGTTGAAGAGTTCATAAACCTTAAACAAGGCTCTATGACAGTCAGGGAGTATTCCCTGAACATTTTTAAGATATCAAGGTACGTTACTTTCCTTAGTATTTTATAGACAGAATGAGGAGAGTATTGAGCTTGTTGAAATTATCCAGGCATGCTACATCCCTGGTTTCGAACAGCAGGGATGAGATGAGTAGGTTCCTCACAGGTATTAATGGAGACCTGGAGGAGGAGTGTCGGTCTGCTATGCTCCATTATAATATGGACCTTTCTGGTTGATGGTGCATGTCCAGTAGGTAGAGGGCTGGATCAAGAAGAGAGGTGTTTGTGATGTTAGGAGTCCTAGGCCTCAAGATCAGGCAGGTCCAAGCCATAGAGGCCACATAAACAATTTTGGCGTCCGTGAGCAGCCTAGGTTCAAGGGGGGCAAAGAGTTCTGGGAAATCTAACTTTCAGAGGGGTAAAACACCAAAAGAAGGCAGAACTGAGCCAAAAAGGGGCAATGGAGGTGAGATGCAACGTCCTAAGAAGAACTGTGCTAAGTGTTGCCGAGCTCACAGTGGAGAGTGCAAAGGGGGAACTAATACCTTCTTCGGTTGTGTTAAGAGTGGACAAATGGTCAGAGACTGCCACAGAACAGAGGTCAGACTGGAGGAAATGCTCACCCTAGGCCTAACCCACAGAGTGCAGCAGCAGCCGAGCCTCTCAAAAGGAACAAATTCTATGCACTGAAGGGCAGGGAGGAGCAGGAGAAATCCGCTAATGTGGTCACAGGTATGCTGCAAGTATTCTCAACTTCTGTTTATTCTTTACTTGATCCAAGGTCTACGCTTTCCTTTGTCACTCCTCTACTTGCTCTTACTTTTGAAATACTAACTGAAGTTATGCATAATCCTATAGTGGTTAGTACGTCTTTAGGAGAAGTGTAAGAACTGATAGAGTATTCAAAGATTTCCCAATAGTTGTATGTGGTAGGCTGTGTGTGCGGACTTGGTTGAACTACCCATGCATAATTTTGATGTTATTCTTGGCATGTACTGGCTTCACAGTTGTTATGCTTGCTTGGACTGTCGGAGTAGAGTGGTGAGATTTCGCTTCCTTAATGAAGAAGAGTTAGTCTGGGAGGGGTACAACTCGAGTAGGCCTAATCCGATTTCAAATCTTAAGGCCAATAAAATGATGTCCAAGGAGTTACTATGACATCTTGTGAGTGTTAATGATTTAGATTATGACATTCCATCCATAGACTCAGTGCCTGTAGTGAATAAGTTCCTAGATGTGTTTCCTGATTATTTGCCTGCAGTCCCTCCCCTTCGAGAGATTGAATTTTGTATCGACTTAGATCCCAATATTAAACCAATCTCAATTCCTCCTTATAGAATGGCTCCAGCGGAACTCAAAGAGTTGAAGCTGCAGTTAAAAGATCTCACTAATAAGGGTTTTACTCTGCCGAGCATATCCCTGTGGGGCGCTCCAGTATTGTTTGTAAAGAAGAAAGATGGGACCCTACAAATGTGCATCGATTATCGGCAGCTCAACAAAGTCACTATATAGAATAAGTATCCACTTCCCAAAATAGATGATTTGTTCGATCAACTCCAAGGGTCTAGTTTCTTCTTTAAGATTGATCTTCGTTCATTGTACCATCAACTTAGGGTTAGGGATGGACATATCCCAAAGACGGCGTTTCGTACCCGCTATGGTCACTATGAGTTTCTAGTCATTTCATTTGGTCTCACGAATGCACCTGCTGCATTAATGGATCTCATGAATATATTCTTCAATGAATACCTTGACTATTTCGTCATAGTATTCATTGATGACATTCTCATCTACTCTAAGACCAAGGAAGAGCATCAACAACATTTGAGACTAACCTGGCAGGTATTTAGACGACATTAGTTGTATGCCAAATTCAGCAAGTGTGAATTCTTGTTGAGAGCAGTAACCTTCCTAGGTCATGTTGTCCGACCAAGGTGTAGAGGTTGACCCCAGGAAGACTGAAGCTGTTAAAAAACGGCTAAAACCTCTTACTCCCACTGACATCCGTAACTTTCTGGGATTGGCTTATTACTACCGCAAGTTTGTGGAGGGCTTTTCTTCCATTTCTGCCCCATTGACAGCTTTGACGAAGAAAAAAGCCAAGTTTGAATGGACGGAGACTTGTGAGAAGAGTTTCCAGGAGCTCAAGGACAGACTCACTTCAGCCCAGGTGCTTACTCTTCCTATATGTGGTGAGAATTCTACTATCTATTGTGATGCATCTCCCTAAGTGTGGTGAGAATTCTACTGTCTATTGTGATGCATCTAGGGTTGGTTTGGGTTGTGTTCTTATGCAGGTTGGTAAGGTGATAGCCTATGCTTCCAGACAGCTCAAGGTTCATGAGAAGAATTATCCCACTCATGACCTGGAGTTGGAAGCTGTGGTGTTTGCACTGAAGCTGTGGAGGCATTATCTGTATGGAGTGCATGTGGATGTGTTCACAGATCATAAGAGTCTCCAGTACGGATTCACACAGAGGGAGTTGAATCTACGTCATCAGAGATGGTTGGAACTTTTGAAGGATTATGATATGAATGTGCACTACCATCCAGGTAATGCTAATGTTGTGGCTGGTGCTTTGAGCAACATGAGCATGGGGAGTACAGCCCACATTGAGGACGAGAAGAAGGAGTTGGCAAAAGAGGTACACATACTGGCCAAACAGGGTGTGCGATTGGTTGACTCTACTAGTGGGGGTGTTTCAGTTCATCCTAGTTCTGAATCATCTTGGTAGATGATGTCAAGAAGGGTCAGCATCTTGATCTTGTGTTGATGGAGCTGAAGGACTCAATGTTGTTAAAAATGAATGAGTCTTTCGCTTTGGGAGGTGATGGCATACTTAGATACCAGGACAGACTGTGTGTACCAGATGTGGATGATTTTTAGACCAGGATTTTGGTAGAGGACCATGGTTCCTGATATTTCATACATCCAGGTTCCACCAAAATGTATCATGATGTTAAGCAGATCTATTGGTGGGATTGAATGTATAAGGACATTGCAGAATATGTGGCTAAGTGTCCTAATTATCAGCAGGTTAAGATAGAGCATCTTAAGCCTAGTGGTCTGACTCAGATTATTGATGTTCTAACTTGGAAGTGGGAGGCCGTTAATATGGACTTCGTGGTTGGTTTCCCGAGGACTAGGAGGCAGCATGACTCAATATGGGTTATTGTGGACAGATTGACTAAGTCTTCTCACTTTATCCCTGTGAAGTTTACCTACAGAGGTGAGATTATGCGAGACTTTATATTGATGAGATTATGAGGTTGCATGGAATTCCTTTGTCTATCATTTCAGATAGAGTAGCTCAGTTTACTTCACATTACTAAAGATATTTCCAGAAAAGCTTGGGCACGTAGGTGAAGCTTAGTACTGCATTTCATCCTCAGACCGATGGGCAGGCAGAGCGCACCATTCAGACATTGGAGGACATGTTGAGAGCATGTGTGATTGACTTCAAAGGTAGCTGGGATTATCATCTGCCTTTGATGGAGTTCTCTTATAATAATAGCTATCACTCCAGCATTGGGATGGCACCGTTTGAGGCACTGTATGGTAGGAGGTGTAGGTCTCTAGTTGGTTGGTTCATGGTTGGAGAGTCATCCTTTTGGGGTCCAGAGATCATTCATGAGGCCTTAGAGAAGGTTAGAGTGATTAGGGACAGGTTGGCTACTGCTTATAGCCGATAGAAGTCATATGCAGACAATAGAAAGCGACCCTTAGAATTTGATGTTGGTGACAAGGTTTACTTGAAGATATCACCTATGAAAGGAATGATGAGATTTGGTAGAAAAGGGAAGCTGAGTCAGAGGTATGTTGGGCCATATGAGATCCTACAACGTGTGGGTGAGGTGGCCTGTGAGTTAGCATTGCCTGCGGAGCTAGCTTCTATCCATCTAGTCTTTCATGTCTCTATGTTGAAGAAGTGCCTAGGTGATCCAACATAGATTCTCCCTGTGGAAGGTTTGGGGGTTGATGAAGACTTGTCTTATGAGGAGGTACCTGTTGAGATCTTAGAAAGACAGGTCAAACAGCTGAGGAACAAGGAGATAGCCATAGTGAAGGTATTGTGGAGAAATCATCTTGTTGAGGGTGCCACGTGGGAGGTTGAGGCCGACATGATATCCCGCTACCCTCATCTTTTCAGCTCTTGAGGTTAGATTTCCTACTCTTAAGTCTATGTTTCCTTATCTCTCCGTATTTTGTTGCTATTGCTTGACTGTGCATAGTGATAATGTTATGATCTGATTGGCATTACGATGTGTAGTGGTAGTGTCATTCGGGGACGAATGTTCCTACGGGAGGGATATTGTAACAACCTTAAAAAAATGAATAGGATAAATACTTAAGGTGATTTATTTATTATTTAAAACCTGAAATTTTAAGGGCAAATTGGTCCTTTCACTAAGCTAATTAAATCAGGTTTTAATTTAAATTAATAAGGAGGCCTAGTTTGACTAATTCCCAAACAAAAACTCCTATTATTTCATTAATATCTCTCTCGTGATATCTCTCTCACGTTCATTATTCTCTCCCTCACGCTGGTTTTGCAAAAAACTGCAAAGAAAAAACAGAAGTAAAATCAAGAATTCTTCACACTTGAAGAACTCACATGAAATTTTAAGAAAAAACAAAGCAACCAAAAATGTTAAGGCAAAGAGAAGTTATCCGTCGAGTGATGTGGACGTTGACGAAACACGGACTGATTTTTGAGAGGGTTTGGGCAGCAACTTCACGTTTGAACAAGCAAATTACGGTATGGGTTTCGTTCCTCTTGGTCCCTTTCCCAAGAGACCCCTTATGATTCAAGATAATCATTCCGAAAACTAGGATTGTTCCTCTTTTGCATGTCCCTATCACTAGCTCCCATTGAACTTTAGGTTGGGTATGTTTGCTGGTACAAAGTGGAAATGAAATGTGTTTTCGTTATGTTTATGTTTAAGAATGCAAGTTCGAAATTGTGAGAATAATGATTATGTTGTTCGAAATCATGTGAAAAAGGTGATATGTGTGTGCAACATGTGGCAGTGAAGTAGTCACTGTTTTGGGACGTGTCAAGGCATGTTATTTCTTGTATTTTATGTGCTAAAGTTCTGCACAATGTGATGTTCATATGGCGTGTGAAGTTAAAAATTTTGAGTGAAAACGCTTGACTAATGTAACCCCTAAACTACACCTAACTACACACTAAATGCTTGGTGAAATGCCCTAAGAAACTAACATGAAATGGTTCATGAATGGAAGCTAAAAATTTTTAATAAATTTCCAGCTTAGTGTAGTTTAAATTTCGTTCAAGAAGGGGGTTGAAATATGGAAATTTAATTCATTTAAAAGAGGCCACCAGGATTCGAACCTGTAACGTCACCCTTTAGCTACTGGTTTTCGCGAGAAAGGAAAAAAAATGGGGCTGGAGGGAATCAAACCTTGCTACTGGTTTGAGAAAGGAGAGGAATGATTTAATTAAATTAAATGGGAGGCATGCGAATCGAACCCACGACCTCCAGGTTGCGAGTGAAAGAAGAGAATTGAAGAAAAAGAAAGTGTGAGTCATGGAAATGAACCCACGACCTTAGGATAAAAAGGAGAGGAGCAAAATTAATTAAGAAAAATGAGGTGAGGCTTTCGGGGCTCGATCCCACAACCGCACTACAAAAAACACTTAGCCTACAGAAAATTTAATAAAAAAACAGGAGGCTGTGGGGTTCGAACCCATGACTTCAAAGCCTCTAGCGAATTTAAATTAATTTAAGGAGGTTTGTGGGGGTTCAAACCCACAACCTCCCTATTCCACCGAAATAAGTAACAAAAATAAAAGAGGTTGTGTGGGTTTGACCCCACAACCTCTTTGTTTGGGAAAAAACGAACAATGTGATGTTGATGAAAAATAAAAAGGGGGTGTGGGGGTTCGAACCCACAACCCTTCTGCAAATTTAAGAGGAAAACAAAATAGAGAATTAAAGAAATATTGTTAATGTTGGGGTTTAATCTAGAGTCCTAATATCATGGAGATTAAAAGTAAAATCAATGAAAATGTAAAGTATTATCCAAAAGATTCGAACATGGCTTCCCTTGCCCAAACTTCCGTATTAATACATAAGTCATACGTGAACAAAATATCCAAGAATAATGCCACCTACTTAGATCAAATCGAGATCTTTGCATATATACAAGATACATAAGTCTTGTACGACATAATCTTAGGAATGTATGAATCACTTAACGTACTATGAATGAAGCCCCATGGCTTGTATGTATAGATACATAAGTCTAACATATGTTCCAAAGTAAGTGAAATTAAGATGTATGTAATGAAATTATGAACCCTAGAAGGGTTAAGTATGAGTGTAACATACTCTAAACGGCCAAGTGCATTGGCATATGATGGGATGAACAATGAAATGATGAAATGAACAATGAAATAATGAAACCCTAGAAGCGTTAAGTAAGGGCGTGAAACACACTAAATGGCCAAGTACATTAGAACACAATGAAATGAACATTCACGTAATAAGAGGTGAGTACCTATGAAAAGCGAAGGTGCTAATGATAGTGAATACGGTGAGAACATGATATGAGGTTAATGTAAATAATGAGAGCAATCTAAAATGCGCCTAAGTAAATGTTACGAATACGTACTCACCTATGAGAGTGTAAGATAATAAAGAGACCAGTCTCTATGAACACTCTAATGAGAGTATTCAACTTAACACACTCCATACTAATGATGAGATGAGAAATCATCTAATGAGCTATGATGTCCTCATACTAGAAGCTAGCTTCCACGACGTATGAGATGAATGTAATGGAACTTTATACTGAGCACCGATAGACTAGATATGAGCAGTGATTCCTTCTTTCGGAAAGGGCGGAGGTTCACGTAACTCTCAGGAGATGAGACTGTCCGGCTTGTCGTGTATGGGTCTCTTTATATCTCCTAGTCTTCGAACCTATACAGCCAATATAGGGATCTGGCGGGGTTAAATTCCCATGTACGCCAGCATGTTATGGATCATTTTGGCCGGTGATTCCACCTCTTTTCGGTATGGGGAAGAAACAGGATTTCATGATGCTCATATGAACTATGTCGGTTAAAGCTAAAGTTCCCAATGAATGAATGAGGCAAGCCTCAAATGATGCACATAATGAAATGAATGATACCAAAGTTGTTAGGATATGATAATCAAAAGGTGAGTTAGATTAAAGTAATGACATTAGGTCATTCTTTGTCATTGCACAAAAAACCTAATGAAAGTCTTAAACTACATCGTGGGTATAGCTGGTGTTTACACTGGCCTATGAAAGAAATGAAATTGAGTACGTATGAAGGAACGAAGCGGGCTCTGTGTTTGCTAATGAAGACTCGCTAGTTGAGGTCCCATCTGTTGAGCCCTCATTTCTAAGATGTCTTGACGTTAAGTCCGTGATTCCAAGGTCTTATGGAATATGAATGAATGATATTAAAAAAGTTATGTGCTACATTCGAAATGTGTTGTATGCTATTATATGTGCTATGTGTAAATGTTATGTGCTGTGAGAAAATGTGAAAGTTATGATGATACATATTATTCTCATGGCATAACTTTCCTATTCAAAATCTTGAAAGCTCACTAACTTTCCTAATCAAAATTTGGAAACCTTCCTAATCTCAAATTGGCAAGTCCATTGACTCGACTTCCAAAAATCATGTTGTTTTGAAAGAGCTATTCTTTCTCATGCATGTCCTTGGTGTATGCTTGCATATACCCATACTTAGTACAAGTGTGTACTAACCGTATGCAAACTCTACTATTTTAGGTGTAGGCACAGGTGGACGATAGAGCTACAGGATCTTCGCTGTAGTTATCCGGACGTTTAGCATTCATCTAGCTTTGGTAGGTCCTCATGCTTTCGAGGATGCTACTATTTTATATTCTAGATTAGTTCTAGAGTTGAGCTAGTGGAGCATGTTCCACTAGCGTTTCTTTCCTGTTTTTATTGAGAATATGTATTGGTGCCATTTTGGCAATTATACACTTAATAATAATTGAACTATTTCTTTCAGTTGCTTCTCTCTTAATGTTAGATGGTTGATGGTGAAGAATTACGTATTTATGAGAATGTTTAGAAACAAAAAGTTTCAAATATTCCGCTAAAATTAACCTATGTAAAGTAAGAATGACGTAAGTAGGCTTGTCTGCGACCTCTGCGAGGTCAACGACGCCGGTCTCGTATGGGGTCTAGATTCCAGTCGTGACAACACCGAGACCACCAACTTTTTTCTACCATGGCCTCGTGTCTATTTCAAGAAGGCTTTTCTTGATCGGTTCTTTCTTAGGGAGAAGAGGGAAGATAAAGTGCTAAGTTTCATCAACCTTCCCCAAGGAGGTATGAACTATTCATGAATACTCCTTGAAATTTACTAAATTGATAAAATGTACTCCTTTGGTTTCCAATCCTAGGGATTAAATGATTCATTTCGTGACAGGGGTGTCGAATGATTTGCAAGAGGAGTGTCATTCGGCTATGCTACATGACCGCATGAGCATTTCTCGTCGCATGGTTCATGCTCAACATGTAGAAGAGGCAAGGGCTAAGAGGAAGAGTCGAGATGCCAAGATGGCAAAGATCTTTTGATGGAGGTTCTTCAAGGGAAGGCTTGATGTACAAGACAATCCTATGTTTAAGAAGAGGGTTTCTAATCAAGTTCCTTGCAAGTTTCCTAAAGATAGGGATTATATGGTGTCTAACCCTAAGACTAAAAAGGGAAAGGGTACTAGTTCACCAACCAAGAAGCCATCTTTTGGCAAGTGTGGAAAGAGGCACTATGGTGATTGTCTTAAGGGAACATATAATTGTTTTGGTCGTGGTAAAAGTGGGCAATAGGTTAGGAATTGCCCTAATGTGAGGGTTCAAACAAGGGTAGTGGTAAAGCTCAAGCAAGTGGTTTAAATGAGGCTCTGGAGAAGAACCTCTTTTATGATCTCCACACTAGGGGTGAGAAAGAGACTTCTCCCAACGTGGTAACCGGTATGTTGAAAGACTTCTCTATTGAAGTATATGCCTTACTTGATGACGGTGCTACTTTATCATTTGTTACCCCTCTAGTAGCTAAAAAGTTTGACATTTTGCCCGATATTTTGCATGAACCTTTTATAGTGTCTACCCCGGTGGGTGAGTTGGTTGTCGTAGAAAGGGTGTATAGAAATTGTCCTATAATGTTTCCCAATAGAGTTTCTTATGTTGAAATTTTAGAACCTGATAGTCTTTATTTTAATGTTATTTTGGGTAAGGATTAGTTGCATGCTTGGTTTGCCTCTATAGATTGTAGAATTAGGGTGGTGAAGTTTAACTTTCCAAATGAGCCCACTTTAGGGTGGAAGTGGTGAAATTCTATTTCTAGAGGTCGTATAATCGCTCGTTTGAAAGAATGGAAAATGATCTCTAAAGGGTGTTTATATCATAAAGTTAGAGTCCACGATTTGGACTACAAAATTCATCCCATTGAGTCGGTCCACGTAGTGAGGAAATTTCCGAAGGCATTTCCTAATGACCTTCCTGGTAGTCCTCCCGAATGGGAAATTGATTTTAGTATCGAATTGTTATCAATACAATTCCCATTTCAATTTCTCTTTATCCGATGCTTACGGTCGAATTGAAAGATTTGAATGCTCAAATCAAGGATGTACTAGACAAAGGCTTTACTAGACATAGTATTTCTCGATGTGGTGCTCCAGTTTTGTTTGTGTAAGAAAAGGATAGGTCCCTTAAAATTTGCGTTGATTATCACCAACTCAATAAAATCTCTGTTAAGAATAAGTATCCTCTACCTCGGATTGACGACTTTTTTGATATACTCGAAGGGGCAAGCTATTTTTTTAAGATTGACTTGAGGTCAGGGTAGCATCAACTTAGGGTAAGAGGTGAGGATATACTAAAGACGACATTTCGGACTATTTATGGTCACTATGAGTTCTTAGTAATGTCCTTTGGTATTACAAATGCCCCAACGACGTTTATGGATCTCATGAATAGGGTGTTCAAAGTTACCTAGATTTATTTGTCATTGTCTTCATTGATGACACCTTGGTATATTCGAAAAATGATGGTGATCACATGATCCATGTGAGGGTGGTGTTACAAGTGCTTAAGGAGTATCCATTACTTGCCAAGTATGACAAATGTGAGTTTTGGTTGAGGTCGGTGGCATTTCTTGGTCATATCATCTCTAGTGAAAGAGTTCAGATTGAACCAAAGAAAATTCAAGCGGTGAAATATTGGCCTAGACCATTGTCTCCAACCGACATTATGAGTTTCTTAGGTCTAGTGGATTATAATCAAAGGTTTGTGGATGGTTTTGAATCCATTTTATATTCCTCGACTACGTTGACCCAAAAGAGTATGAATTTTGAGTGGTCAGAGGAATGTGAGAGAAGCTTCAAAATCTTGAAAGATAGGCTTACTCCCACTCTGGTGTTGACTTTATCGGAGGGTACAAAGAGTTTCATTGAGTATTTTGATGCATCTCGAGTGGGTGTAGGTTGTATGCTTAT
The DNA here is from genome assembly GCF_001406875.1 of Solanum pennellii. NCBI lineage: Eukaryota > Viridiplantae > Streptophyta > Magnoliopsida > Solanales > Solanaceae > Solanum > Solanum pennellii. The sequence continues at coordinate 20,679,847 of NC_028639.1, forward strand.
GCAAAATAGGAATGTAATAGCCTATGCTTCTAGGGAACTTAAGGTGCATGAGAGAAACTATCCAACTCATGAACTTGAATTAGTGCCATGATATTTCCTTGAAAATATTAACTCATTACTTGTATGGTGTTCATGTTGATGTGTATACCAACAAAAAGAGTCTCCAATATGTTTTTACTCAAAAGGAGTTGAATCTCCGATAAAGAAGGTGGTTTGAATTGTTGAAGAATTACGACATGAGTGTTCTCTATCACCCCGGCAATGCCAATGTGGTTGTGGATGCTCTGAGTCGTTTATCCATGGGTAATGTGTCTCATGTTGATGAATCCAAGAAAGACCTAGTGAAATATGTTCATAGGTTTTCTAGATTGGGTGTGACGTTGGAAGATTCTCTGAATGGTGGTTTCATGGTCCATCATAACTCCGTGTCATCTATTGTAGTCAAGGTGAAGTCCAAGCAACACATTGATCAATCATTGATGTAGTTGAAGGAATCGGTTCTTGGTAAGCTTAATGATTCATTATCTTTAGGCGGGGATGGTGTCTTGAGGTATCAGGGAAGATTGTGTTTTCCCAATGTAAATGGTTTGAGGAACCGGATCCTTGAGGAATCCCACGGGTCCCGTTACTCCATTAATCCTAGTTCGACAAAAATGTACCATGACCTTAGGGAAGCATTTTGGTGGGAAGGTCTGCAAAAGGATATAGCGGAGTTTGTTACCAAGTATCCAAATTGTAAACAAGTGAAAGCAGAACATCAAAAGTTGGGTCGCTTACTAGATGAAATCAAAGTTCCTACTTAGAAGTTTGAAGACCTCAATATGAATTTTGTAGTAGGTTTGCCTCGTACTCAAAGACAATATGACACTATATGGGTCATTGTGGATAAGTTGACCAAATCCGCTCATTTTATTCCCGTCAACTCACTTATTCGGCAGAAGATTATGCAAGGATCTTCATAGATGAGATTGTGTTTGCCATGGTATTCCGTTATTCATCATATCGGATCGGGGTGCACAATTCACATCAAGGTTTTGGAGGTCATTCCAAGAAGGATTGGGTACTAAGGTAAATTTAAGTACCGCTTTTAATCCCCAAACGGATGTTCAAGCGAAGCGTGCTATTCAAACACTTGAGGATATGCTTAGAGCTTATATTACTCATTTCAACGGAAATTGGGATAAGCATTTGTCTTTGGTGGAGATTGCTTATAATAATAGTTTGCATTGATTCATATCAATATCTCCTTATGAAGCCTTCTATGGTAGGAGGTGTAGGTCTCCTATTGGATAGTTTGAAGTGGGTGAACCTTCACTTCTTGGTCCCGATTTGATTTATAAGACTTTGGGGAAAGTTCATATCATAAAGACCGATTGCAAATGGCCTATAGTCGACAAAAGTCTTATGCCAACAATAGGAATAGGGATTTAGAGTTTGAAGAAGGTGATAAAGTCTATTTAAAAATTACGCCTATGAAAGAGGTGTTTAGTTTGGCAAGAAAGGGAATTTCATTCCTCGTTATGTGGGTCCCTATTAATTCTTGCAAAGGGTTGGTAAGGTTTCCTTTGAATTGAAACTTCCTAGTGAATTAGCTTCGGTTCATACGGTTTTCCATGTTTCTATGCTTAAGAAGTGTATCGGTGATCCCGAGTCTATTTGTCCTATTGAGGGTTTTAGTGTGAAGGAGAACCTCTCCTATGAGGAAATTTCTGTTCAAAACCTTGATAGGCTAGTAAAGAAGTGAAGGAATGAAAAGGTGGCATCCGTAAAAGTTTATGGAAGAGTCTCCTACATGAGGGTGCAACATGGGAGGCAGAGGCCGACATGAAGTACCATTACCCTCATCTATTTAATAACTAAGGTTAGTGGTTCTTACTATTAATTAAATAATGAAAAAAAACTGAAGTTGCTTTGATTTTTAGTGAAGTTTTGCAAAAGGTGCATTTTATTTTATGTCATTACAGTGAATTACAGTGAAATTGTGAATTTGGACTTGAAATTTTCAATTTTTGTTATTTTTAGTTATTTTGCGCATTTTGATATGGTGAGTCGTTCTGAAATGACATGTAGCATGTTAGTAAGTTTAATTTTGGCATAATTGACTCATAAATGCTATGTTGAGATCCTCTTGTTGTGAGAAGGATATTCCTCATGATGTAATGTTCACCCTTACATTTGGTAGTTGAAGCTTTTTGAATTGCCTTGTGTAAGTTATATGGTTGATGTTGTTATGTATGTTGTGGGTTGGGCTGCTAGTCTTGAGTCGATTTCTTCCTTTTAAAGATTTTTATTGTCATGATGTGACGAATATTCCTGGGGGGGGGGGGTTGGTTGGTTTGTAACTCTTTGAAAATCAAAAACGTGTAGAGCCTAACATAAGTGTCATAAGGTTTAGACACTGTTTTAAGGTTCATTTTAATGAATATAAGTCATTTAGGAATTCTACAAACCAAAACGTTCACGAACGTATCTGACTTGTTGAAACTAGTTCAAGGAGGTACTAACGTGTCTTAACCTATTTGAGTAGCTTTTAGGTGTCGAAAAGTCATGAAATTTTGTGGAAGGGTGTCGAATATGTGTTTAAGTTGATTCATTGTTGAAACATCCATGTATGGCTCCCCAAGTACCAACTAATGGCCCTTGAGGAGGACCCTTGCACATTGGAGTCAAACACTGCATGGTGAGCGTGCACCCACGAAAGTAGTCAACGAGGCGTGTGTGGATGGACGGGGCATCGATGCCATCCATCAACCAACACATAGATATTTTGGCTAATGGTCCATTTGAACCATTCTCTGAACTTACCTATGAATGTACAACATGGAAGGGGGTAGGAACCGTCGACTCAAAGACGGACCACTGGTCGAGATCTAGTCTATGAGGGTCTTACTATTCTGCACATTTTAGTTAGTTCCAATAGATTAGTTAAGGGGTTAGGTCGTTATTTGGGGGTGTATGGAAGCCTAATGAAGTTAATTAACACCCCATATAGATACCCCAACACATTAGACTAATTATAACTCACAAAACAAAACTCTCTTCCTTCTCTTTTCATTCTATTTGTAGTGAGGAACTCCATTGAACACCAAGCTAGGGAAGGGTTTTAAGGGATGCACATAGCAAATTTTCACCTTCAATCTTCATCAATTATCAAGGTATTGGATATAATTCACCTTTGAGACCTCTTTCCTCACAGGGTTCCATCAAATTGATTTCCAGAACTTTTTTTTCAAGTGGGTTATCATGCTCGAAATTGATGTTATAAATTGATTTGTTTATGAATGTTTTGGATATTATGAATATATTAACATTTATTCTAACTCAATTATGATATATATTGATGGATTTGTCTAGTTTGTAAAAGTTGACCCTTAACCCTTAAACCTAGGTTGTGATTTTGATATGAACTATATTGTATTGGTTCAATTGACATGATTATTTGTTGAATTACTACTAGATGATGTTTTGTTATACTAATTCTGAATTATTTAGGGTTAATTTTAGTCCTATCGATTTGTTCTTGAGAAATTGGTTTATGTTATGAAGTCTGTTGTAAATTGACCTAAACACCTTATCTTAAGATATGAACTAGTGATGAATTGTGATATAAAGAATCAATTGACTTTGTTATTATGTTGGTTGTTGAAATATGATGATGCTATACCCTAATTGATTTGAATTAAGGGTTGATGGTAAGACCATGATGATGCATTATGAAGGAGACTTGATAAGTCTTGTGATCCCTATCCTCTACTTTAAATTATGGTTAATTGTTATTAAGTCATGATGTTGTATTAGAGTATGCCTAGTATTAGGATTGAGAGAGTGGTATGATTTGTAATTGAAATGTCTTGACTATGATTTGTGAGGTTTTGACTTAAGATGTAATGTTATAAGGATGGTGAATGATTTACCAATGTACCTTATGATGATATGAAAATGTTAATGTGCTAACCTCACCTTTATGAATTTTAATGAAAGGACAATATTCATGCAATTCTTATTGAGAAATTATTATGAAGATGTTGATACAAGGGATTAGACCCTATGACCTACAATAAGCTATGATAATTAATTAAGACATTAGAGACATTTCAAAAAGGGACACTAGCTTAGCACCGAGTGAACTATAGTGAGAAGTGTCCCTTCCTACGTAGTGAAGGTAGGATCACTAATTTACTCTTGAGATTGGAGACTATAATGCATGTAGCATAAAGAAGGGTCCCAACTATATCTCGTAGTTCTTGAATTATGTTGTCCCCATAAGAATACTAGCTAGTGGATCCACGTAGTCTCTATGTTTATGTTTTGGTACTACCTTGGCAAGTAGTCAGTCTTATGTTGGTGTAGGGTTCCATGACACCTGATTCCACACTAGCTCATGTGGTCTATGTCGGTTAGGGAAAGATGTTCCCAAAAGGTAAAATAAATCAAAGGAATGAACTCTAACTAGGATGACCTAAGGGGTGTAGCTTAGTCTAGATAGGAGTATGAGACTCTACCTAAACATTGCTAGTTAGACTGTGAGGGAGTCTTAGAAGGATGTTCTTATGTATGAATATTTTAATGATAGTATATGATATGTATATGTTGAACTTGCACAATGTTGATACTATATGTTGATTGGTGTCACTTATGAATATGTGTTGGTCTATATAGTTAAAGTATGATGCTATGTACTCTAAAATGTTATGATTTATGAAGTACGAAGTTAGTCCTGATTCTTGTTGTGTGACTTTATTAAGCAAGGTTATGGGGCTTTGCTTGTTAATTACACTTGTTGAATTGATAGGGGTTCATGGGTAATTGTCTTGCTATAGTCATGTTGAAATTTACTCTTATTCATGCTTGTTACTATTATTACTTTATGATAGAGTTACTTGGCTGTGTATTCAACAATATGCTATGCTTGTTGATTTGATTAAAGTTGATGTTGTTGTTCTTGTGATGTACATAACTATGACTTAATGAACATGTCCTATTGGTTGGTATGGTCTTTTGAATATGCATAACTGTTTTCAAAGCAAATTGCATATCCATATAAAATGTCCTTTTTCTTACCCTGATTTCAAAGTATGTGTGCATATGGTCTCATACTTAGTAGAAGTTGTGTACTGACCCCATTTCTTCCTTTTCCTGAACATTTTAGGTTCCGGTCGTTGAAGTGCTTTTAAAGACGACTTGAAGAAGAATTGGATCTCTTGACCATCCAAGTAGGGTAGGTCCTCATTTCCGAGGGCGATGCCACTATCTAGCTAATGAAGTTGTTTTGAATTTAAGACTTCTATGTTTCTTTATTTTCCATTTAGTATGAAACATTGTATAGCCCATGTGAGGCATTCTTACTTTGATGTAAGGGTTATGCTCATGTTCTTACACTCTTATTAGATGGTTATGAGATGAGATGACTATTATGAATATGTTATGTTCTATGTATAATTATGCGCTGTAAAAGTAGAAGATTAAGTAATATTACTATACGATGGGTCTATGTATACTTGATATATATATACTCTGTGCATGTAGAGGTCTGTGTAAACCTACGAGTAGAAGTAATGAAAAGTTTTAAATTTTCCACTAAATTTGACCTATGAATGTAATGATGTAAGCTAAGAGGCTAGTCTTAGTCCTCAAAGAGGACGCCATCGCCACTTAAGTCTAGGGGGTGTTCTCGGATGTGACATCTAAAGCTTTTACACAATCTATGTTATCCTTGTTGTTATCATCCTCCCCTTCCTGAAAAGGATTTATCCTCGAATCCAAACCTTGCAAAACTATGAAAAGAACAAACAATAAATGTATTCTTATAGCATGAGGGTAAGTACAATGGTTAGCACAAAAAGCATTAGACCAATGAGACAATCCTAAGGAACAACTAAGTATCCTATATTATCATGACTATTAATCCCGTAGGTTGAGAACACTTAAAATGGCTATACATAGCATAAAGATGATAATACCACCCAAAATATGACATTAGTACAAGATCATATACTTCCAAACGCTCATCGGGGTCAAAATGATAAAAGGTCCACATAATTGGATCATACAAACAAGCATAGACCTCAATGATACCCCGAACGAAATGTAATGCCCATTTAAGACAAATATGAGTCTCATCATATGGAAAGAAATAGTAGAGAAATATCGCATGCACATAAGGATCATATAAGTTGTTCAAATATGAAAGATCACAACTAGGTTTAAGGATCATAACACTCATCACATCACAAGATGGAACACACAAAGACATCATGAAGAATATAACAGAAACTTTCCCTTTTCTCCTAACAAATAACTCCTACCATCATAAAAGACACAATCAACAAGATCATACGCAAAGAGATAGTAAATAATGGGATTAGAAAACTACCCTTCCCATGCACAACGTATGCCCCTCAAGTGGATTGTAAAACCTCAAGAAGAGCATTCCATCATAGGTAAAGGTGTCACATAAATGAACTTCAATCAAGGTGTTTCCAACATTAGACTCCACTTTATATACTTAAGAATCACAACTCATATTAAGAACTGGAACACAAAAGGAAGAAATAATAATTAACACATAAACATTCCTTTTCATCTTAACACTACCCTCTCCAATAAATGTACTATCATCTTCACAAAATATATTTCCATCTTTGGAAAGTGTGTAATCACACCATAAGGGATTCTTATACAATTGATAGCCTCCAAGAGTGGATACACTTCCAACATTGTAAGGAATTTCACTATGCACACTACGAAAAGTCATGTCATCATCAAACAAAAGATTATCCTTAAACAAACATTCTACCTCAATATTCTCATGTAAAAACAAGTAATTGTGTTAAGGTCTAAATATTTATTGAAATTACTAATGCCAACACTAGGTGGACACAAATTGATCTTTCTAGAAGAATCAACTTGGTTATCAATAGGATCAACTAGTGTAGCATCAATTTCATTGCATGACAATGTACCCTCATTCAAGCTATAAGTACCAACACTAGGTGGAAGCAAATTGACCTTACTAGAAGAGTCGATTCGGTCATTAATAGGATCGACTAGTTCTTTCTCACTCCCAACAAGTATATTATAATCACATGACAAAGTGTTATTAAGAACATCAAACGGTAAAGACTCACTATGCTCACATAAATACAAGCTATTACTTACACATAATAGGACACTAGGTACAGAGTGATGTTCCAAGTTAACGGAAATGTAAGCGTTAGCATTGTTACCTTGTATCTCATATGAAGAAGTGTCTTCACCTTGCCTACCAATGTTTGAGCACATTTTTTTCTTTAGGAAGCTTTCAAGAACCTCATGATTCTTAATATTTTAAGGTGGCTTACTTGGCTTTCTTCCTAGTGTACCTACACAAGTTTTCAAACAACTAGAGAAAGAAAAGTTACATGAGTTAGGAGAAAAATGTGACAACCCTGTCACATCACTCCACCCAACCTCTCCTTTTTCCACTCCAGAGTTGTCAGTTTTCACACCCTTACTCCTCTCAATCTTTTGTCTTTCAATTTTATGGGAGTTAAGGCAAGTTCCAAGTATTCCTTTTGAAGGGTTAAAAGATCCCTTCAAGTTCAACTTCAATTTTGGTGCACAAGGAGTTGGTGTTTTGACTTCCATGTGGAACTCCATAGTGCAAATATTTCAAGAAGTATCTTGTTTGTCTTTGTCACGACCCAAAACCGGGGCCGCGACTGGCACCCACAATTTCCCTCCTATGTGAGCGAACCAACCAATCTAACCCTTATCATTTTAACATATATCAACAGAAAATAATGCGGAAGACTTAAACTCATTAAATAA
>NC_028639.1:20694732-20863940 GCF_001406875.1 Solanum pennellii
TCCAGGTGGACTGTGACGGCCCGTCACACCTGTGACGGTCCGTCCTGCACCTCCGTCCTGACGGTCAGAGACTCGTTTCCCGTACCAATTTCTCAAGAGTTGAAGTGTTTTGCAACGGGAGCTTACGACGGCTCGTCGTGGATGTGACGGCACGTCCTGCAGGTCCGTCACAAATTACAGAGAGTCGATTTTCAGTACCCAATTTCAGAATTCTAAGTATGCTGAAACGAGACCCTGCGACGGTCCGTCGTGCCTGTGACGTTCTGTCGTGGGGTCCGTTTCCTCAGCCAATTTTCCAGAATTAAAATCTGCTGCTCAAAACGACTAAACAGGTCGTTACAGTCTTCCAAGGGTAACTCCTTAGTCTTATATTCGTGATGAATAACTTTCCTCATTTGTACCATAGACTTGAACTTTTCAAACATCCGTAAGAAATAATCAAAATCTACCCTCAACGTTTTAAAAGATTCTCTTAACTCTACTACTTCACGAAATAATGTTCCTCCTCGTGTACCTCCAACCTCATCATTATACTGATAACATGAAACATTGGAACTAGGAGGAGAAGAATACGTCGTCATATTTTCGAGAAGTAGAGAATGTACTGCTTCTATGGTCAACACAAACCTTTAAATTGTCCCGCCTAAACATCTATGCCTTCTTTTTTAGAATAGGAAGTCGCACAAGACGACTAAAAAAATCGAACCTCACAAGGTCCATTTTCTTATATATTCTGCTCAACATTCATAAGACCTATGAGAGAAAGAATTGTCCCTCATATCACCATCATAACCATGGTGCAAGGCTTGAGAACCTTCATTGTTCCAACGGTATACACCATAAGTTACTTCTACCCCTTAAACATCATCACAAGAGTCATAAGTATCATTCATCTCGAAATCATCTCTGAGTAGTAGTTCTCACCACTATCTTGTTTATTATCCCATGAGCCAACATAAAAATTACCATCATAAACATAAAAACCAGCATAGACATCACAAAATTCATTTTCGGTCATGCTCATAGCTCCTATTTCTATAAGGGTATTCACTAATGTCATCTCCATCATATTTGAAAGTTACGAATGACGAAAAAATCTAAAGGACTTGAATCACGAAGATTAACAACAAATTAACATGAGAAAATTGCAAGAAAGAAATACCAAAAGATTTGGACTCAAAATAAACGAAGTAACAAAAGTTTAAAGATTACTACTTGTTACTTAATTTGAAGAATAAAATAAATTATTTGATGATTAAAAACTATTATAAAAGTAATAAATCTTTTAATTAATTGTTAAATAGTTATAAAATAAAAGCGAAAATGAGTATAGAGGAAGAAGATGTGAATTTGGACACTTAGAATGTTTCAAGGCTCAAAAAAGTTCATAACTTGTAAGATGTTGATTGGATGATCTAATGATTAAAACTAGGTAACAAGTAATTAAAGATGTTAGTTAATTGTTAGTTAGTTGAGGAATTGAAGGGAAAAGTGATAGAAAAAATCATCACGAAGTCTTGACACTTAGAAAAATTTGTAGCTCCAAAAACCTTCCCATTTTTGAGCTTTCAAGGGAAAACATGCAATTTTCAGCCTCTGAAAGTGAGCCCCACGCGCTGACTAGGCATCTGGGCGGTGTTTGTGCTGGCGTATTCTGTGTTGTCCGGTGATTGGCGCCCTGTGCCTGCTGACTCAGTGATCAACAATTGGCTTTTACCATTGATTGCTGACGTGACAGTCCATTTGGAAATTAATTTTTTTTTGAAATTCAATTTTTTGTTTTTTGAATTTCGATTGCTTTTTTTTCTAATTTCCACAAATGGACCAATAAACATTTTGTCCGAGTTTGACTTGAGAATATTGGATCAAATGTACTTTCTTTCTTCTTCTTATTTAAGAAAAACATGAAGATTATCAAGATCACCTTGAACACACATTAACCAATATATTCAAATCAACTCGAAATTGGCTCAAAAATTAGGATTTTCTTCCCTTAATCTTTGAGAACAAATCCACTAATTAATAACCTCCAGTTTCTCCTCAATCAAAAGAGCAACTTTTAAAATTTGAAAAGTTTGAAAAGCTTGAAACCTTTCAATGGTAACTTTACATCTACAACTCCAAATTGAACAAAATTTGAAACCAAGACTCAAAATATACTAGGGAACAAGGATCTAGTGTCAAAAACAACAAATAAAAAAATTTTGTTTTTTTTTGCTACCCCAATACAATATTTGTAAGAACAAATCCAAACCTAGGCTTTTCATACCAAATGATAACATTCCAATTGGAGAAGAAACCAACTGAAATCAAAAAGTTGAATTAAAAAACACAAAAGTAAGATTTATTAGAAATAAGAGATGAGAAAGAAGAAGAAAAAGGCTAATTGATTAAACAATTAACCAATGAAGAAGAGAAACTTGAATTCAAAAAGAACAACTCAAATTGAAAATCACAATTGAGCGATCTCAAGTAAAATCAAGGTTAAAAAGTCCTAAATCAACAATGACAATGCACTCATCACTAATCTAGATTAAGCTACACTAAGTTAAGCTAACCTAAAGGTATTCCACCCTTAAACTACACTCTTGAAAGAGTTTGTTCATTACTTAAAAATCCATATAGTCTAAGTCTTCCAAAATAAAAGAGACTACAATTTATACTAATAAAATAAAGAAGACACTTCTTTTGACAATTTTACCCATAACGAGGTAAGGGCCTTGTTTGGTTGTCTTCTTTTGTGAATTATTTAAAATTATGAGATGACCATTTGCACCAATGTCCTCTTTCTTCTTTCTCTTAACTTTGATGGACATTCAACACATTGTATTTCTTGATTTTGGGTCCATCAAGCTCGTCTAAGCTTTTACACAATCTATGCTATCCATGTTGTTATCGAACATAAAAACATTAAACACTAAATAAATGATTTTAAACCTCAATTCCTAAATCCCAAACCCAAAAACCTACAAAAACTATATCCTAACTCTAACCCCAAACCCTAAACCTAAAGCCCAAAATACCAAAACAAAACATTAAACACTAAACCATAGATATTAACCTTAAATGCTAACACAAAACCCTAACCCTAACGCCTAAACCTAACACAAAAGTACGAAAACCCAAACATTGACGACTAAATCATAGATTTTAAACATCAAATCCTAAGCCTCAAACACTAAAACAGAAAAAAATGCCTAAGCCCTTACCCTAACCCTAACCTTAACCCTAACCCTAATTGTAACCCTAACCCAAACTGAAAGCCCAAATTACAAAAACTCAAACATTAAACACTAAACCACAGATTTTAAACCTCAAATCCTCAAATACAAAGCCTAAAACCTTAAAAACCCTAAACCCTATCTTTAACCCTAACCTTAACCCTAATCCAAACCATATATCCCAAAACCTAAATGCAGAAACCCAAACATAAAACAGTAAACCATAGATATTAAAACTCAAATCCCAAAACCCTAACCCTAAAGCCTAAAAAAACATAACACTAATCCTAACCATATCGCAAAAAAAAATGCTAAACCCCAAGCCCCAAAATACCATAACCCAAACATTAAACACTATCCTATAGTATACCCAGAAATCCTAAACCCAAAAACTTAAAACCTAAAACAAACTAAAAGAGAACCTTAACCTTAACCCTAAACCCGAAACCCTAAAATCCAAGACTAAAATATTAAAAAAATACCAAAATACCGAAACCCAAACATTAAACAAAAAAACATATATATTGAATCATAAATCCTAAACGCAAAACTGAAAACTTGTAAAAATTTCAAAAGCCTAACCTAACCCTAAACTTAACCCTTACCCTAACACTAACTGTAAACAATATATCCTAAAACCAAAAGAAGCATAAAATACAAAAAACAAAATATTAAACACTAATCCATAGATATTAAACCACAAAGCCTCAACCACACACCCTAAACCCTAAAAAAAAACACTAAACACAAAACCCTAACCTTAACCTTAACCCTAAAAACCTAAACACTAAACCCCAAGCCTTAAATACCAAAATCAAACAATAAATACCGAACCATAGATATGAAACCTTAAATGCTAAATCCTAAATCCTAACCCTATTAAAAACCTACACCCTAACCCTAACCCTAGCCCTAAACCCTAAACCCTAAGTTGAAAATATGAAAATCCAAACATTAAACAGTAAACCATAAATTTTAAACCTAAAATCCTAAACCACAAACCCTAATACCTAAAAAAACCCTAAACCATAAACATAGACATAAAACCCCAAGAGCGAAATACAAAAATGCAAACATTAAACACTAAATTATAGATTTTAAACCACAAATCCTAAACCCCAAAACCTAAAACCTTAAAAAACACTAAACACTAACACAAACCCTATATGCAACCCAAACTCTAACCCTAACCCTATCCTTAACCCTAACTCTATGCCTACACCATAAACCTGAATCCCCAGGCCCAATATCCAAAAACCCAGAAATTAAACACTAAACCGTAGATTTTAAACCACAGAACCTAAAACCTTAAAGAAACCATAAACCCTAAACCAAACTCTATCCCTAACCCTAACCCTAACCCTAACCCTATCCCTAACCCTATCGCTAAACCCTAAACCTAGAGACCAAAATACAAAAACTCTAACATTAAACACTAAACCATAGATATTACAACTCAAATCCTTAACCCAAAACCCTAAAACCTAAAAAAACCTAAACCCTAAAACAAAAAAACAAAAACCCAAATGTTAAACAATAAAGTGTAGATATTAAACCTCAATTCCTAAACCCCAAATTCTAAAACCTTAAAAAAAACCTAAACTTTCCGTAACCCTCACCCTCACCCTCACCCTCACCCTCAACCTCAACCTTAAACCTTTAAACCCTAATCCCTATTCCCAAAATATAGAAAACCAAACATTAAACATTAAACCATCGATACTAAACTCAAATGCTAAATTGTAAAACCTAAAACCTATAAAAAACCTAAACCCTAATCTTAACCCTAACCCTAACCTTAACCCAAACCCTAACCCAAAATTATATACCCGAAACCCCAAGTCCAAAATGCCAAAACCCAAATGTTAAACACTAAACCATATATATTAAAACTCAAATGTTTAACCCTAAAAAAATCTATACCCTAACCCTAACCCTAAACCTAAACTCTAAACCCTAAACCCAAAGTCCAAAAGAAGAAAACCTCAACATTGTGAACACTAAACCAAAACTTTTAAACTTCAAGTCCTAAAACACAAACCCAAAAACCTAAAACAAGACCTAAAACCTAACTCTAACCCTAAACCATAACCCAAAACTCCAAGCCCAAAATAAAAAAAATCAAACATTAAACACTAAACTATAGATTTTAAACCACAAATCGTAAACCTCAAAACCTAAAACCTTAATAAAAAACCTAAACCTTAACCTTAACTCTATCCTTAACCTGAACCCTAACCCCATCCCTAACCCTAAACCCTAAAATCATAGCCCAAAATACATAACCCTAATATTAAACACTAAACCATAGATATTACAACTCGAATCCTTAACCCCAAACCCCAAAACATAAAAAAAACCTATACCTAACATTAACCCTAACCCTAACCTTAAATCGTAATCCCATAAACTCCAGGCCAGCAAATACAAAATCCCAAACATTGAACACTAAATCGTAGATATTAAATCCCAAATTCCAAACTCCGAACCCTAAAACATAAAAAAAAGTAAATCCTAACCCTAAAACCTGAATTCTTAACCCCAAGCCAAACGTACCAAAAGCCGAAAGTTAAACACCAAATGTAGATATTTAACCTTATTTTCTAAACCTAAAAGAACCATAATCTTCTGTATCCCTAATCCTAACCCTCACCCTTACACCCTTAAACCCTAAATAACAAAACCCAAACATTCAACACTAAACCATTGATATTAAACCTCAAATACTAAAACCTAAAACATAAAACCTTAAAACATCCTAAATCCTAACCCAAACCCTAACTCTAACCCTAGACCTAAACCTTAAACCCCAAGCCAGAAATACCAAAACCAAAGCATTTAAAATAAACCGTAGATATTAAACCTTAAATTCTAAACCCCAAACCCTAAAACCTAAAAGAAACCAAACCCTAACCCTAAACCCTAAATCCTAAATCCGAAGAGAAAAATACCAAAACCCAAAAATTAAAAACTAAACCATATATATTGAACCACAAATCCTACAGCCAAACCCTAAAACCTAAAAATATCCTAATCCCTAACCTAACCCTAACCCTAACCTTAACAGTAACCCTAACCCTAACCCTATACCCTATACCCTAAACCCTAATTCCTAAACCCATGCCCAATATAATGAAAAACCAAACGTTAAGCACTAGAACACATATATTAAACCTCAAATCCTAAACCCCAAACCCTAAGACCTAAAAAAAGACTAATCCCTAAACCTAACCCTTACCCTAAACCTCAAGCCCAAAATACGAAAAGACAAAAACTCAACACTAAACATTTGATATTAAACCTCAAATCCTAAACCCCATATTATAAATCATAAAAAAATCCTAAACCCTAACCCTAACCCTAACCTGAACCCGAACCCTAAACCATAAACCCGAAACACAAAGCTCTAAATACCAAACCCCAAACATTAAACACTAAAACATAGATATGAAACCACAAATACTAAACCCTAAAACATAAATCCTAAAAAAACCCTACACCCTAACCCTAAACCCACCCTAACCCCTAAACACAAAACATAAATCTAAAACCCTAGGTGCTCTGACAACCTCATTTGTGGAACTGAGAATGGTATCTCTGCCATCGGTGAAACAACGCCTGCCACCGGATAAAAAACATGTCGTAATTTTAGAAAAGGAATTGGATTGGGAAAGAAGAGTTATGGAAATGGTGAATTCTTGTTAATTAGTTGTTAAATCGAAGAAAGATATGAAATATGCATCTCAAATTTCATCTTAAGATGAAAATTAATGAATTTTATCAACCTCACTGATAGAACAGTTCATGATATTGGTATTTCTGGTGATCGAATTGATTGTAATTCATATTCTGTTGCAAAGATCACATTTCAAGTACTGGAGTTCATTCTATTAATCGAAGTGACAAAACAGATCAAAAAATAAGTTGGCCCAAATCGCGAAAGTGGAGATCGCAAATCGGTAGATGCGCGATCTAATTTTTGAATTATTTCAGGTGGTATAAACATGAATCCAAATATTGTTCTCATTGTCACGGAGATCAACGTACAAAAACTTAAGAAAATCAGAGCCAAAATCGCTCATCTGAAAAGTTGAGATGGTGGTCGAGGCGGAACTCAGATCGCCATTGAAAAGGATGCATGTAAAGAAATGAATCCATGAGTAGAAGATGTTAAATCTAAGGTAATGTTTGACAATTCTAATCTACCACAACATACTTCTACTAAGTTGCATTTTGAAGAAGTAAATTCACAAAAATGTTGCAAGAATCTTTTTGAAGATGTTGTGAAATCTATGTTGCAAATTGGAAACAGTTCTTTTTCCAAAATTCAAGCATAGAGTACGTCAAAAACATGTCAAGATGCAAGGGAGAATTATAATACTAATCTTGATCAAGAATTGATCCCACAAGGCTATATCAATGTAGCTACACGTATTAGTGATGAAGGAGTACACACAGGTAAGATCGCTACACCAAATAATCCACCTAATGTCACTAGTGTTCATTGTATAGATACAGACATTGTTGGGCTAGCTGATGTTGCTGGTGTGAATATGTGTGTTGCATCAAAGATCCATTGTGTTGCACCTGTTGTTGTTCTTTATGAGCTCAAAGAACAGTGGAATAATGCAATTACAGGCCAAGTGCAAGGTGGGAATGGGGGTGGTAACTAGCCTATTAATCCTAATCAATTCCCTCAAATCTCAAACAATTTTGTTAGAAAAAATATTCAGTCTAAGTAGGGTTCCCAGAATCCTGGTCCTGTTAGGGTGTCCAACAATCAAAGGAGTCAACAATTTCCCATAAAAGGTGAAGATCAAGAACCTTGTCCATATAAGGTTATCCAAACATATGCAGCTGGGCTTCAATGTAATTTGGCCAAAACTACGACTCCAGTTTTTTTAGATACACCTTAACTTACTACCAAACAAGGCAGGCCTACTGTGATTTTAAGTGTTGAATAGTTCTTCGTTAAATGGACCAATAGGTTTAAATATACTCTAATTGGTAAGTTTATTAATGCAATGCCTGAAGTGGAGTTGATTAGACAGTTTTATCAACCACAGTTAGTTATCATGTGGTGTTAAATTTGCACATTTCAATGCTAGACAGGTCTACATGGAGTTTGATAGTGAACTTCACTTTGTAACAGTCTAGAACAAACAAAGAATGACTATTGAGGGATAGCCTATAAGAATTCAAACATGGACTCAAACCTTTAAACATGTTGTAGAAACTTCGATTGTGCTTGTTTGGATAACTCTTCCAGAGCTTCCATGGCACTGTTATTACAAGAATATCTTAACAGCCATGTTATCTCCAATTGGTTAAGTGTTATATTTAGACAACGCTATGGTTCAAAATAATAGGGGTAGCATGGCAAGGGTTAGGATTCAGCTTGATCTAACAAAAGAGAGACCTAAACATGTGTGGCTTGGGTATGATCAAAGGATTTGAATATAGGTCAATGGCAATGTACTATTCATGAAGATGTTCCTGCATATTATCCTCATTGTAATCACCAATGTCACATGATGAAAGAGTGCACAGTCAGGATAAGGGATGAGGAGTTTCAACAAAGGAAAGAGTTATAAACTGGGAGGAAGGATAAGTATAATGAAGGAAAAAAACAGTTGTGCAGATGAGCATCAACAGTCTTCACAAGCTGCAACTGAAGGTGAAATACAGCAAGGTAAACAACCTGCACCAAAAACATCAACAAAGCGTCAACTTCCAGAAATGGAAGATCAAGGAGACAATTGGCAGAAGCAAAAAATAAAATCAAATAAGCAACAGGAAAATGTCATTCCCAAGACTGCTTGAAAAGCTCAAAATCTGCTACAACAAGTGTAACAATCAGCCACAACAGATATGACAAATAATGTTTCTACTTCTAACAACTTTCCTAAATCAAATAACCAGTAGAAGGGTACAAATAGAATAGACCAATTGGATAAGTGCATTTATTCTTCCAAAGAGGTGAAGACAGACCACAATTTGCAACACATAGGGCATGTAGATCATGCAAGTCATTCACAAATTAATTTAGGTAAAATGCAGGCCATCGCAGATATACTAGGTATGATTTCATAGCCACGTCCATCACATGACACTCCTATTATTTGTGAAACTAATAATGTTTGTATAGATTTGGAAGGTAGTGAAAGTCGGGAAATTCAAGAGAAAATGGAGTTGGTTTTGTAGGTGAAAGAAATATATTGAACATGGTTTGTTGATGTTATGTGGGAAGGTGAATGTAGCAGTACAGCTCCTCTCCAAAAGCAGGCTCATGCTAAACCTCCAGTTCACAAAAGTCTACTGCAGACAACAACAAAAGTCAAAAGAATGGTAAGGGTTCACAACACGAGGATGACTCTCCTCAAAGCAGTAACAATAAATCTAAGGCAAGATTCAGTAAAAAAAAGAAGGGATAACATTAAAAAAAAAACAACAGAAAGAACAAGAAAGTTGAACTAATCATCATAAGTAACAACAGAATAATGAGAAGGGGGGTGAATATAGACATATAGCTTCCAAGGATGAGTATAATTAACATACTAGTTCTTTTGACAATTATGAAAATGAGGAGGAAGTTAAATCCACCTTCCATACTGAAGATGAAGATAAAACACAAGCTATTAGGGAAAACAAGGGTTGTCACCTAGAGAAAGGAAGACAACAAGATGCAATACAAGTTCCAAGAACATTGCAAGGCCTATTATGAGAGCTAGAAGTAGAGGTCTTTAATAATATTGTAGTGTTAAATTTAAAGGTATTCGTATGTTTACATGTTGTAAAAGATTGAGGTTTCAGTTTGTTAAATTCAATTTATAATGACTATATCTTTGATGTTGTTATTTAGATAAATTCGGTTACTCTCTATAGACTTTTCTTATAAAGGGGAGAGTCTCCCTTGTTTATGTATTCGTAGTAATTTATGTATTAAGGACGATTCTTCCGTCGACGCTTAGTTTCTTTGAATACAACATGATGTAAATGGTTGAGTTGACTAACCTTAGTAAGATTGGTGAATGCATAACCCACCTTAGGATCAAAGGTAAGGTTTATGTCCTCCTCCTTGTACTTTTGATTTTTAATAAATGATAAGGCCTAGGGGTGTTGCTCAGCCACTGGCTAACCACAATGGTCGTTCTAATAAAAAACAGTCCAAAATACAAAAACCAAAGAATTAAACACTAAACCATAGATTTTAAACCTCAAATACTAAACCAAAAAAAACCAAAAACTTAGAAAAAATCCTACACCCTAAACCTAACCTAAACCCTAACCCTAAAGCATAAACACGAAACCCCAAAACTTAAAACCTTAAAAAAAAACCTAAACCCTAACACTGACTCTATCCCTAACCCTAAACACTAAACACTAAACCCAAAGCCAAAATACAAAAACCCTAACGTTAAACACTAAACCATAGATATTACAATTCAAATCCTTAATCCCAAACCCTAAAACCTATAAAAAAAAACCTAAACCCTAACCCTAACATTAACCCTAACCCTAACAACAAACCATAAAACCTAATACCCAAGCACAAAATGTCAAAACTGTAACACTAAACACTAAACTCTAGATATAAAATACCAAACCCTAAAACCTAAATACAAACCTAAACCGTAACCCTAACCCTAAACCCAAAATTCTAAACCCCCAGAAAAAATAACGAAAACCAAATATTAAAAACTAAACAGTAGATATTAAATCTCAAATCCTAAACTCCAAACCCTAAACCTTCCCTAACCACAACTCTCTCCCATAAACCATTAAACACAAAACTCTAAACCCCAAGGCCAAAATACCAAAACCCAAACATCAAACATTAAACCATTGTTATTAAACCTCAAATCGTAAACACTAAACACTAAAACCTGAATCAAACCTAAACCCTAACACTAAACCCCAAGCCCAAAATACTAAAACCAAATTATTTAACTCTAAACCATAGATATTAAACCTCAAACTAAGCTCCAAACCCTAAAACCAAAAAAAAATATCTTTAACCCTAACCCTAAACCATAAACCCCAAGACCAAAACTACAAAAACCCAAAACATTAAACACTAAACCATACATATTTGACCATAAATCTTAAGCCCGAACCCTAAAACCTAAAAAATCTTAAACCCTAACTCTAACCCTAACCCTGTACCATATACCCTACACCTTAAACCCTTAAACCCATGCAAAAAAATACAAAACCCAAACATTTATCACATAAACATTGATATTAAACCTCAAATACTATATTTAAAATCCTAAACCCTAAACCCTAAATCCTAAAATGTAATACTCCGAATGTCTAAAGCATAATCTAGAGCCTAACATGATAGTCATTTAAGAAGTTTTAGGATCAAAACATCAAGAAATGTCCATGACGTTCAGAAACTAGTTCAAGAGAGCGTCCCTTAGTGTAGTTGACAAGGCTTAAGAGATGGAAAATGCTGAACTTTCGGGAAAAGGTCTCCAACACGTGTTAGAGTGGGTTTATAGTCGAAACATCCGGTTTAGACTCCCCAACGACCAACCCAAGGGTCCTTTAGAAGGACTCTTCTTGTTTGGATAAAAGCTGTCAAAAGACAATGCCATCGATGATTGTCAACCAATGAGGCGTAGGCCAATCGACGGGGCGTCGATGGCCAATGTCGATGGTACCCTAGTCAGTTTCGTGAGGGGTTCATTTTGGCAAGTCTCTTAACAAAACAATGGACGTGCAGCACGGAAGGCACACTGGCCGTCGACTGATCTACGGTCCGTAGGTCGAGGTCTCGTAGGTCAGGTCACAATGTTGGCTTCCATGTTTTAATTAATCAATTATTCAATTAAGTGGTTCGTTAATTAGTTAGGGCTTAAGGGAGGTTATTAATATAGTTAATGACTTCTATAAAGACCCCAAACCTTATTAATCTAAACCCAACTCTCATAAATCTTGAAACCCAATTGCTCTTCCTTCACTCTTCTTTCTCTCTCCCAAAGAAACACGATAGAAGACCAAGAAAAGGAGGGTTATAGGGCATGAATAAGACTACGTTTATCCATAAATATTCATAAATCAACAACATATGATATCCTTTCACCTTTGGGATTCCTTTCCCCAAAGGGTTCCTCCAAATTTATTTCAAAAAGAAGAGTTTCAAATTGGTTTCTTCTAGTACGAATTTGAATCTTTTAAATGGATTTTTTTATGATAACTTCAGATATTTTTGAGTATATTATGATGTACTGTAATTCAATTTTGCTAGTTCCTGAATAATTAACCTGGGTTGTGAAGTAGATAATGAATTTGACCTAAGTCCCTAACCCTACGCTATGAACTAGTGATGAATTGTTGCGTGGTGATTCAATTGACTTCATTATTGTGTTGGTTACTATTTTATGATGATATTATACCCATTATTTGGTTGAATTGGATAGTTTATGGTAAAACCTTGATGATGACTTGTGAAAGAGATTGGGGTAAGTCTTGTGATCTCAAACCTTTACTGCAATTATGATTACTTTTGTTTAGTGATGAAGTGATATTGAAGTATACCTTATGATAAGATTTATTAGGGTTCGTATGTTGATGAATTGAAATGTCTTGATTATGTTATTGTGATATTATGCTTAAAATGTAATGATATAAGGTTGGTGATGAACTACCTATGTGCCTTACTATGATATAATAATATTAATGTGCTAATCTCACTTATGAGGGTTGTAATGAAAGGTGTTATCATGCCATTAATATTGATATATGATTATGACTATATAAGGGATAGACCCGATGACCTAAACTAAGTTATGATTATTACTGAAAGACATTTCAAAAAGGACTCTAGCTTAGGACCGAGTGAACTAGTAGTGGGGAGTGTACCTTACCACATAGGGAAGGTAGGTTCACTATTGTACTCATGAGATTGGAGACTATAATGCATGTAGCATAAAGAGGTTCCCAACTACATCTCCTAGTTCTTGAACTATGTTTCCCTCATAGTAATATTACATTGTGCATCCACGTAGATACTATGTTTATAATTGGGTACTACCTTGACAAGTAGTCCACCTTATTTCGGTGTAGGGTTCCATGGACACCGGATTCCACATTGGCTCATGTGGTCTATGTCAGTTAAGGGAAGATGATCCCGAAAGTAAAATGAATTAATAAAGTGGACTCTAACTAGGATGACTTGAGGGGTTTGACTTCGTCTAGGTAGGGATATGGGACTCTCCCTATACATTTCACTAGTTAGCCTTGAGGGAGTCTTAGAAGGATGTTCTTATATGCTTATATTCTTATAAATGTAAATGATATATATATGTTGATCTTACATGTTAATGAGACTATGTGAAGTTTGGTTCACTTATGAACATGTGGTTGGTCTCCATTGCTAAAGTATTATGATGTTTACTCTTTATGATCTAGTGTGTGATATGGGAATTTCTTATGGTTCTTGTTGGGTTTACATGGTTGAGTGATGTTATGCGGCCTTACTTTGTCATTGAACTAGTGGACTTAATGGGGGTGTATGAGTTATGCTTTTGCTTATGTTAGGATGTTATGAACTCTTAAACTTGCTAGATGATATTATAACTTGATGATATAGTTGTCTTGATGATGTACTCAATTATGTTGATACGCATGTTGACTTGACTAGACTTAGTATTTTTGGTTCTTGTGATTGACATTGTCTTGACTTAATGAAGATGTGTTGTTGACTTGTATTGTCTCTTGAATGTAGTTAATTAGCATGCTTTAATGAAATGTCCCCTTTTAGCATGATTTCTATGTTTGATGTGTATATGGTCCTATTTTTAGTAAAAGTAATGTGCTAACCCCATTTCTCCCTTTTTACACAACATTTTAGGTTCCGGTCGTTGAAGGGTTCGTGACCACACTACAATATTTTAGGCCTAAGTTCACACTAAATCTTGAGAAAACTTGTAAAGTGTTGCCTAAAGTATTTTTAGGTACGCTTTTAAAGTGTAGCCTTAACTTTTAGTTTTTGTCCATGATTACCTTAGCAACACTTTTAAAGCATGCTCATTAGTGGTATAGGCTACACTTATAAGTGTTGTATATGATGATATAATTGGTAATACTTATTTACACATATGACTACACTTTTAAAGTGTGTTATTTTTATAATTCTAAAAACAACACTTTACAAGTGTAGCATTATAGTTTTTCTAAAATTATCACTGAAATGTTTTATTCCCGCCAATATATTTAACACTCCCTCCAATTTTCGATTGGCCCAAAAATAACAATTCATAAAAAAAAGGAAGCTCACTGTACCTTTTTCCCATAATCATAATAGGAGCTGCTAAATCAATTCACTCAGACACAAAACCCTATTTCCATATCCTTCATATTTTATCGCATAAATTCTCTATTATAGCTTTATCTAGTTCTTCTTTCTACAGAACTTGTTGTTACTGTACATTTCTCTCTTCTTCTACGCCTTCGTTTCGGAAAGTGGGGAAACAGTTCAAATAATTCGGACATCGTTTGGAGGAGTTGGGGAGACTATGAAAGCGGCTATGGGTAGTATTCCATCTCAACTATATCTTAAACTCGGGGCATATATATTCTTCCTTGTGTGGTCAAACTCTCTGTCCTAGATGAATTTCAGCTGTTGCTCTCTCCTCGAGATAGAACTTCGGGTACGACTATTTTCCAATCAATTTAGTTTTTAAACTATTTACTTTATATTTTTATTTTGGGTGGACAAAAAATCACTTAATTTTGTTAATGGCGTTACTTGTTAGCTTGCCTCTCCCTGAAGACTCCAGTATTAGTTTGCATTACTATTGTCTATTCGATGAAAGTTAGCATGGAAGGAGGAGGGGTTTTATTCCTTGTACTGAGTGTATCGACATTCTTTCTATGTAATATAATAAATCTTGAACCGTGGAGAGATGAAAAAAATAAGCTAGAACTTAACCATGCTTAGGGCCCTGTTATGTTTTTTTTGAATATGTTGAACAGTGAACTCTTACAATTCTTATTTTTTTCACATGATTTGAAAAAAAAACATTGTTTATTTTAGATAATACTTGGATTAAATTAAGTAAAGATAAGTAGCATAAAATGGAAAACTAAAGAGATTTGAACATGTTTTTAGCATTTATTTAACTTTAAATGTGCAAATTGATTAGTTTACTATACGAACGAGTATCATATAGGTTCTTTAAGCCACTGATAGTAGTTAACTGTGAGGATAGTTGCATTTTAATTATGTTTTGGCTGATTTTTTATGAATATAAATGAGTGTATGTATGTATAGGTATTAACTAGTTTTGTTGTAAAAACTTAATTTATACACCTAAAGAGCACCCCGCTCCCTGACTTCCTTTAGGAAGGTTATCACGGACGTCACTTATATATTTTGTCCTTTTAAAACTATATTTCCTAACTCTTTATGACTCTATGAACATGTCAATCATTTTTCTAAGTTGTAGTTATATTTCTTGTATGATAGTATCTTTATATACATTATGGTCCCATTATATCTTTCAGTATCTAGCTATCCAAGTCTGGTATACTTAAAATCCCAATCCAACAGCTAGACTATCTTTCTTCCTTCTCTATTAATGCTTGATCTTTACTTTCAGCAGATATTTTGCAACATCCTGCAGTTGTAGATCCTACTTGAATAATCTAGTGAAGTCGTCCCATAATGCAGTAATCAAATAAAACTCATCAAATAGATGATGAGCAGAATCCATGGTATTAGTCACATAAATAGTTGCTATCAACTTCTCAATGAATTTCCATCTTAAAAAGTATTCATTTAATTAGAAATATCTTTCCTCCACTTCCAACTAAATAATAAATCAATTTTAGGAATTTTTAATGCAACCTTAACAACTTTTTCTGATTCCAAACAGGCCTAGTTCAAAGTAAAGTTAAGTAACTCATTACATAGTTTATTATAGTTTTTTCTTCAAGGAAAGGTTTCTGTTGACTTTGAAAATAGAAGCCATCGTTTAATAATTACAACGCCTCAAAAAAATTCATGAATTATGTTACATAAAAAATATAGAAGAAGTTTATATATTGAATATAATAGAATCATACTTAAATGAGTGAGAGTTTCTTCGGACTACCAAGGGTAGCTCCGTGTTCCACAAACAATATAGAAAAAATTTATATATATTCATCTGCTTTTTTCATAAGTCTAGCAATTCCTCTCATCTTTTCTTCTTGGGGAAAATGGTTGGCTGAGGGGTTATTCAGTTATGTGATGATGGACCTCTGGTAAGAAAATATTTATCTAGTATATTCAACGAATACCTGATTTTTCAGGCACTAATTGGTAAACTAGGTTATGCACCTTCTTATGTAAATCAAGCAACTCAAAAGGTCAAATTAGGTGATGAACCTACTTGCTTTGACTTGGGCATCAACTGCATTGGGCCGTGGTAGATTTGGCTGCTGGGGTTTCTCTAATATTTATTTTCTATTAATAGGTTTGGGTTTCAAGTGAACCATCAATATAAGCCTAAATCTTGTCCATCAAACTTGGGCCCTTTGAATATATTCACATAGCTTAAGTAGGTGATGCAGCTGGTAGCCTAATTAAGCCAAGCAAGAAGCTCAATTATTTTGATTCCATTATGAATATTAATTTATTTTTCTTCAACTCAGAGCTTAACTTTCAACTTTAAGCTCAATTACCACCTTACTTATCTCTAGTTTAAATTTTTCGATCAGAGTTAACTTACAGTACACACGATTAAACGTGCAAGGTATCACATCACTTTCCATGCTAGTTTAAACAAACGCTAATCATATAAGGAACATGGTACCTCACTTATATTATAAGGTCAGTATCACAAGAATAGAACAAGCATATGCGCAATACAGGTTGTTATGTTTACTTATGATTTTTTCTAGTTTATGGAAAAAAGTAAGGCTAATGCTAGAAGGGAAGGAAATGTCATTGAGAATAAAGAGGTTCCTCCCCAAGGGAATCAAGTCTCTCCTCAAGTTCCTAATGTCTTCAAGTGGATAATATTACTTCGGAGGAATTTAGGAGTTCTATGAATTTGTTGGCTTAATACTTAATAGACCAAGCCAATAGGGAGGTAGTGGCAAACCCTATAGGGTAAATATGTGCTTATAGAATTAGAGAGTTCTTGAGGATAAACCCTTCAAAATTTAGTGGCTCCAAGGTGGAGGAAGATCAAAATGGTTCCATAGATGAGGTTTATAAGACTCTTGCTATTATGTGATTGACTTCTAGGGAGAAAAGAGTTATCCTCTAGTAAAATGAAAGATGTAGCTCAAGTTTGGTATGAGCAATGAAAAGATTCTAAGCCGATAAGGGTGGGTCTCAAACAGTGGGAGATTTTTAAGTCAGCTTTCCTTGATAGGTTCTTTCGTAGGGAATTGAGGGAGGCTAAGTTGGGGGAATTCATAAACCTCATGTTAGGCAAGTTCAGTGTTAAGGAGTATGCTTTGAAGTTCACTCATGTAACACCTCATATCCAAAAAAGACCAGAAATCAGCTTTTCAAAAATCTATTGGTGAAATTAATGGTTACCATCGACGTACATTGTCTGATCTATGGCATGTACTGTGCATCTGTTATTTTGCACTGAAGCTCCCCCAAAACTCATCCCAGAAAAATTGACCAAGTGTCAATCCACGAAGAGACCTACGGTTCATAAGCCAGACTATGGTCCTTGGTGTGCATTTGTGGATTAAGACTCAAGTTACCCAGTCTCTGACATAAACTACACATAAACAACATGGACCATCATTCAATCAACGGTCCATAGGTCTGACCGTAGGTGAATGTTAACGGTCAGTGAGGGGGAAAATATTGTTGGGTCAGCTTCAAATGTTATTTAGTTTCAATACAAACTGAATTAGTTGACCCATGACCTATGAATTGATAGAGACTTGAGTTATCTTTCCAACGCCACCGAGTTTTCAAAAATCTGACCTTTGAGTGATAAGTTATGTGCATTTTAGTGAAGTACTATCGAGCAGACCCAAATGACGGACTATCGATTCAACGACAAACCCTCAGTACAGGTAGTCGATTTCTCTAACAAAAATGAAATTAGGGGCTTTTTTTTTATCTTTTGTACGTCGTTGGACCCCTAAGACATGTCATTTTTACCTTAATCATGAGTTTTTAGTCAATTTTAGCCTAGAAATATAACTAAAATCTACGTAAGTCAAAATCATTAATCAAAACTCAGAAAATTAGAAGCAAGAGAGGAGAAAAAGGTCAAGAACCCTAGTTCAAAGAATGCAACAAGGTTCCATCAGTTCTAGCCCTGAAACCGAAAAAGTTATTCATGGATTTCAATATCAGGTATGTGGGATTTCACTAGTGGGTTCCTTTAACCCATTGGGTCCCTAGTTTTCGGTCAGATTCTTGATTCCCATATCATAATAAGATGTAGGGTTTCTAGAAATTCAACAGAATATCATGAATTAGTTAGTTATATGTTTCAAATCACATTACCATGTAATTACTCGGACTATTGCATGAATTTCTAAACCCTAGCTATGTATCTTTTTAGTTCTAGATTTACATATGGTAGGTAAGATATTTCAATTATTCAGATTTATATGCCTCAGTTATTAATACATCATTATCATATTAATTGTTCATTCCCAGTTTGGATGTTCATTTTGAGTTATCCTATATTTACAAAAATTTAGTCATAATAAGTTAATCACTTATTTCTTTGGGTGTAGCATTATACCGAGTTAGACTAGTGTTTAGCATACCTGAATAATCCCATAACTACTAGCCAAGTAGGTTGTAAGTCCCTCTTGTGGGAATAAGTTTAGTGATCACGCCAACATGCCTTCATACCTCTAGGAGGGTGTATTGGCTCCTCTGGATGGGGCATATACATCGAACTCCATATTTATCTCATGTCGTTTTATTATCGGTCATTAGTATCTCCCACAATTGAGTCAGACTCTATTGCATTGACCATATTTACAGTTCAGTTAGTATTAAGTCTCAACATATTATAAACTTGTTCAGTTGTGTTTTATTTCAGCTTTACTTTATCCTACATGCTTAGTACCTTTCAAGTATTGACGCATAAGTGCGTTACATCTTCGCATGATATAGGTTCAGGTCCTCATCATCAAGATCATGCTTAGATCGCTTCCCGATATCCAGTTCAACAGAATCAGTGGTGAGTCCTTATTCTCTGAGGACAAGAGTCCTTAGTTCATTTCAGTCTTTTATTCATTTAGTTTCACTTTTTGCTACACTTAGTTGGGGCCTGTCCTAACATATCTACTCAGTTATAGACTATTTTAAGACATAGTTTGTTTTAACTCAGCATTGAGTTAATATTTTCTTAAGATTAAACTCATTAGTTTCAAATATCTCAGTTATAGTGTATGTGTATTCCCAATCTTTTCATTTTTAAATATGATTTAGCTTCAGCAACAATTTATTATCTTTAGTATGCTCATAATCATGCCACAAGGGTTAGGTTGAGATCACTTGTGGTCCTATCGTGTTTGCGTATCAGGGTTATACTCGGGACATGACAAACTTTGTATCAGAGAACTAGGTTTAAGTGTCCTAGGATGTTTAAAAAGACGCACTAAGTAGAGTCCTTTACTTGGGTGTGAAGTGAACCACATCTAATGAGAGGGAGTCTATGAGGTGTTTTAAGAACTAGTTCACTTTCTTAATATTCTCATCGTGCGTAATGTATGAAATAATTCCACTCTAAATTGATGTTCTATGTTTCAGATCAAGCCTCCTCGTAGAGCTAACACTAGGAATGTGAATGCCAGAAATACAAACATATCTCCTCCTGTCTAAAATCAAGAAGTCTCCAATGTTGAATTCATGAATGCCATTTAGATGTTGGGTCAAAGTGTCGCCAACCAGAACAATCAGTGGGTTTAAGCTCCTGTGAGTGCTAATGGTAGATCAGCAGCAACAAGGGTTCGTGATTTTGTAGGATGAATCCTCCTGAGTTATGAGGATCGCAAAGTAATGAGGATCCCCAAAATTTCATTGATGAGATTAAGAAGATATTTGAAATGATGCATGTCACTAGGAATGATCTGGTTGAGTTGGCATCATACCAGCTGAAATATTTTGCTCATATGTTGTACGCTCAATGGAATCAAAATAGGGGTACTGATGCAGCTCCTATTACTTGGGATTGCTCGAATGAGACCTTTTTGGATAGGCTTTTCCCTATAGATATGAGAGAAGAAAATTACCTGGATTTCATAATCTAGGTAATGTAACATGACGGTCCAAGAGTATGTACTCAAGTTTAACCAACTCTCCACGTATTCTCCTCCCATGGTTGATGACTCGAGGGCTCAGATGAATAATTTCTTGTATGTTGTGTCAGATTTGGTAAAAACAGATTGTGGAAATGCTATGTTACTGGGAGGTATGAACATCTCTTGGCTTATGACTCTTGCTCAGCAATTTAAGGGTGTTAAGCTTAGTGAACAGCACAACGAGAATAGGAAGGGTAGGACAGGGAACAAAGATTAATCTCAGCAGAAGTCGACTGGTGGAAATAGCTCGCGATTTTAGCAGAAGTCTTTGACCCCAGTCCCTTTATCAACTTCCATCCTCCAAGAACAAGTATGATCAGAAGGTTAGGGAATTATGCTATAAGTCTCAGGGAAGTGTTTCAGGCACAAAGACTTACCCCACTTGCCCTAAGTATAGTAAGAACCATCCAGGTGAGTGCCTCGCATGAAAGGAAGGATTAATTGGGTGCGGTCATTTTGGTCACACGTTGAGGGATTATCCTTCTAGAAAGGGTCAAGGAGGTTGTAATGATAGATCTTAGTCTACAGCTTAAGAATCCCCAGCAAATCGCCCGACTCAGAAGGGTCACTCATCTGGTAGAGGTGGCGGTCAGCACCAAAATAGGTTATATGCTCTTTAGGCTCGCCAGGATCAGGAAGGTTCTCCAAATATAGTAATTGGTACGTTACGAGTCTTTGACCTTGATGTTGAGGCATTGTTAGATCCAGGTGATACTCTTTGCTTTGTAACTCCTTACATAGCTGTCCAATTCAACGTAAGTCCAGAAACTTTCTCAGAACCTTTCTCAGTCTCTCCTCCACTCATTGACCCAGTTATAGTGAGACCGGTATATAGAAATTGCCTTATCACAGTCTCCATGAAAGTAACCTTAGCAGATCTTTTAGAGTTAGAAATGGTGGACTTTTATGTCATTCTAATCATTGATTGGTTACATTCCTATTATGCCCCAGTCAATTGTAGAACTCGTATTGTTAATTTTTAGTTTCGAAATAAACCAATCTTAGAGTGGAAGGATAGTAGCTCAGCGCCTATGGGTCGATTCATTTCTAACCTTAAGGCAGAAATATGATCTCTAAGGGTTATCTCTATCATCTAGTTTGCGTTAAGGATTCTAGCTTTGAAACCCCAATATGATCTCTAAGGGTTATTTCCAGAAGATCTTCCTAGAGTTCCTCCCAAACGGGAAATCGACTTTAGAATTGATCTCCTTCCAAATACCCGGCCTCTTTCTATTCCTCCTTACAGAATGGATCCGACAAAGCTTAAGGAATTGAAAGATCAGTTGAAAGACCTTCTATATAAGTAATTCATAAGACCTAATATTTCCCAATATGGTGTAACGATATTGCTCGTACAGAAGAAAGAGGGTTCTATCAGAATGTGCAGTGACTATCGACCGTTGAACAAGGTCACACTCAAGAATAGGTATCCCATCCCCCGGATTGATGACTTGTTTGACCAACTTCAGGTTTTAGTCATTTATCAAAGATAGATCTTAGATCGGGTTATCATCAGCTCAAAGTCAGAGACAGTGACATTCTGAAAACAGCCTACAAAACTTTGTATGATCATTATGAATTTGTAGTTATGTCGTTTGGACTAATAAATGGTCTTGCATCTTTAATAGATTTGATGAATAGAGTGTTCAAACAGTACTTGGACTTGTTCGTTATTGTCATTATTAATGATATCCTAATTTACTCTAGGAATGAGAAAGAACATGCGAGTCATTCAAGAGTTGTTCTGCAGACTCTCAAAGACTGCTAGTTATTCACTATGTTTAGCAAATGTGAGTTTTGGTTGCAATTTATTGCTTTCCTTGGTCACATTGTATCTAGCAAGGGGATCCGAGTGGATCCACAAAAGATAGAATAAGTGAAATAATGGCCCACACCTACCTCTGCTATAGATATCAAAAGTTTCTTAGGTCTAGCGGGTTATTATTGAAGGTTTGTGGAAGAATTTTCATCCGTAGCCTCACCATTTACCAGGTTGACTCATAAGATGGTGATGTTTCAACGATTCGATGATTATGAGAAAAGCTTTGCAGAATTGGAAACGAGATTGACTACAACTCCAGTCTTGACTCTACCAAAGGGTTCACATGGTTATGTTATCTATTGTGATGCATTTAGAGTTGGCCTAGGTTGTGTGTTGATGCTACGATATAAGGTTTTAGCTTATGCTTCTAGACAACTTAAGGTGCTTTAGAAGAACTATCCAACTCATGACCTTGAGCTTGAAGCAGTGGTGTTTGCACTCAAGATCTGGAGACACTACTTGTATGGTGTTCATGTGATGTGTTCACTGACCATAAGAGCCTTCAATATGTGTTCACCCAGAAAGAGTGGAATCTTAACCAGAGGATATAACTTGAGTTCCTTAAGGATTATGTTATTTGTGTGCATTACCACCCTTGTAAGGGGAATGTAGTAGCAGATTCTCAGAGTAAATTATCTATGGGTTGTGTAGCCCATGTTGAGGAAGAAAAAAAGGATCTAGTGAAGGATGTTCACAGGATTGCTCGCCTGCGAGTTCTCCTTATAAGTATATCGGACAGTGGTCTAGCAGTTTAGAATGGGGCATAATCTTCTTTGGTAGTGGAGGTTAAGGAAATGAAAGACACTGTTCCATCTTGATTGAACTTAAGGATACAGTCCATAATCAGAAAGTTGAAGTTTTCTCCCAAGGGGGAGATGGTGTTCTTCGCTACTAGGGTAGACTGTATGCTCCTAATATGGGTGATGTGAGACAGCGTATTCCTAAAGAATCTTAGAACTCTAGATATTCTATTCATCCTGGTGGCACTAAGATGTACCACAATCTGCGAGAAGTCTGTTGGTTGAATGACATGAAGAGGGATGTCGAAGACTTTGTGAGTAAGTTCCAAATTGCCAAAAAGTCAAGGTATTCAGAAACCAGGGGGTATGACTTAAGAGATCGACATTCATACTTAGAAGTGGGATGTGATCAATATAGATTTCATCACAGGGTTACCTCATACTCGTAGACAACACCACTCCATTTGGGTGATAGTTGATAGGATGACGAAATATTCTCGCTCTTTAGCGGTCAAGACTATAGATTCAGTGGACCACTATGCCAAACTTTCCATTAATGAAATTGTGAGGTTGCCTGGGGTACAAACTCTATCTGCAGCAGTAGTACCTACAAATGGACCTTCTTTCATTTGGCCATGACCAGCAACTATACGAGTAAATAATTGGACTGCATTCCTCAATTGTTGCTCAGTATAATTAATAGGCGGTTCCTGAGGTTCATCTTACCTCTATAGTTATTTAGGAGATGGAGGCATCAGGGAAGTCCGTGATAGAGACTCATCTTGAGCCCCACTTTGAACAGCTTGACTCGGAGGTGGTTTGCTGGTCCCTTATTGGGCAGCCACATCTACTCGCTTGCCAGTACTTTTACTCTTTCTCGTAACCAGCATCTTTGCTATAATAAAGCAATATGAAATTAGATATGATTCACCTACAATATTGTCTCTATCGCATGACTTATGAAATGATGGAAATGAGACAACTATGTCTGGTAGCCTCTTGTTTATAGATGCGGGGCACCACACATCCATAAGCATGAATCTACACTGACACAACTTTGTACACTCCCTAAGATGACCTTGTTGTGATACCACTTTTGTCACCCCTCACAACCCATTAAGCGGACAGGCACCCGTTGCCCTAAAGGCCCAAGAGAACAAACCTGTCACCTGTTCTTACTATGCATATAACTATAACAATCGTGACAAGTTCACATAGGACGCAATGATACAAACAAACATAAGTAGACCCAAAAGTTATATATAAGATTTGGTTGTTGAGGACACAACTCCTTAAGACACAACTGAACCATGTACATAAGTCTACAAATCCTCTAAAAGATAGAATACTAGATTAGGTCGGGACAAACCCAACATTACCCTCAACTACGATACAATACCAAAATAAATTTACCAAGGACTCAATAAAGCTCCGAATCAACTTGGAGCTCACCAAAAGTAGAAGAGTTTCGTGTTCTCCTACTAAGGAGGTCAACTAGCTAGAGTAGAAGTGAATGCAGCATGAAATGCAGCGTCCCGGCGAGGATTGTCTGTATGAAAAAAAGGTTCTGAATATTTAAGGCAATAGCATATGTAATACAAGAGCTCAAATGAAATGAACTACCAATATATGAGTGCATAGATTAGGAGAGAAGACGAATTTTGCTTACTCTTGTGGGATCATGTAAGTTACATTATTTTCCTTACTTTTCTGTATGTTATAATCTCTGTAGGGAATTAGATACAAGTGACTAACTGATCAGTGGTAGAAGAGGATGACCCATGCTAGGCATTTTTACCCCTGGGATGCGGTTCTCATAATTACACCATTTGGGATTGTCCCATGCTGAGCTTTCGCCCCTGAGTTGCCACCCTTCTATACCAATACGGATCGACCCATGCTAGGCTTTTGCCCCTGGGCTTCCACCCGTAATTATACAGATTTCTTCACTTATATTATTTAATCTTTCAAATTGTTGTTTATCAGTTCATAACTCTTTTAGGATTGTTCTTTGAATAATCGTAACTCTTTTGAGATGTTATTTTGGTGGTCGTAATCATTTTAGAGATATGGAAGTAGGAACCAGTAATAGAAGAAAAGAAAAAAATACTTCAAGGCAATAACAATGACATAAGGAGCTATGTAACATCAACACATTACTTTAAGAGCTTAATGACACAATTGACTTAAAACAACAAAGAGGAGGATTCACCAGACTTGCTTTCGCAAATACCATTTCTACACCAGCACATTGGGGGATAATTACAGAATTATAAAATAGTGAACATATAATGAAATAGTTCTATGTACTATGGAGAGGGGGAAATATTGTTGGCTATTTGGAGATAGTACTCTTCCATTATGTTTTCGTTTCTAGGAATAGAACTTATGAGATTCACTACATTGATATTAATTACAAGTATAAGATTTCAAGCCAAAGGGATATAGAATCGAATAGCCTTACATACCTTATCCTCAGACTGATATACTATCGCAATTCAGACTCCCCTTTTTGGTTTTAATCTTTAATATAAGTCATGGAAAACTAAAGTTAGCAGTTATAAAAAAGGTGAGCTTCGTAAAACAGTAGCTAACTTTGTATTACCACACCCTCATTCTTTGTCCATCACATACATTATACATCCTTTCCCCAATATCAACCAAGCTGCGCCAAATGTAATGCACATAGAACCGCCCCAAATATTTTTTATCATACAACCAAGTATTGAACTCACCAACCCCTTGAGTTCTTAATGACAACAAACCACTAATTCCTCACTCAAGATCATACATAAGGAAGAAAAAAATGAGCAGTCACCTTAGATCAATTTCTACAACTTCTACTTATAACTTGAATTCTTTTAGAACATCAGCTTCCGTTCACACTTAACCAAAGAAGAAGGAAAGGTATTTTAATTACGAAGGAAGTGAGTAGTAGCTGATGGAAATATTCTGCCTTTGTATTTATGTAAGAGCATGAATAACATGTTTTCATAACCATCCATCGAAGAATTAAGCTAAATCCATGATTTTTCACTTACATTGGTTTGCTGATATGAGGTTTCTTCAAGAACCCTAGAAAACTTTAAGGTTGTTGGTTTAATCTTTAAGAGAAGAGAGAGAGAGAGAGCTGGAGTTAATTGTTATTTTTATGTGTTAAAATGGGTGAAGGATATCTGCTCATATTGGATATATATGGAGCTTTATTGACCACAAAAATATCCTCTAGAACCTCCTTTTTTGGGGGTCCATTTTCAGCCACTAATTGGTCTAGTAGGTGATGCACCTGCATATGCACATCAAGTAGCTCAAAAGGTTAAATTAGGTGATGTACCTAGTTTCTTTAACTTGGGCAAAGGACCATGCCAGATTTGGTTACTGGACTTTCTTTCATTTTTATTTTCTATTAATAGGTTTGGGCTTCAAGTGAGCCCATCACTAAAATTCTAAATCTTGTCCATCAAGCTTGGGCCCTTTGACAATATCCATCTAGCTCAAGTAGGTGATTCATCTTCTAGCTTAATAAAGCCAATGAAGCAGCTCAATGATTTTATTCCATTTTATGAATATTACATCCTTTTGCTTCAACTTAGAACGTAACTTTCAAATGCACCTTACTATCTCTAGTTTAAATACATCCGGCGGAGTCAACTTATAGTAAACACGCTGAAACGTGCATGACATGATACATCACTTTCTGGCTAGTTTAAACAGACAAAAATCATATAAAGAAATTGGTCCCTCATCTATAGTATAAGGCATGCAGTATCACATGAATAGAACAAGAATATGCGTAAAACGGGCGGTTACACCTAAATCCTAACTCTAACCTAACCCCTAAACCCCATTAAAAAATACAAAAACCCAAACAATATACATTAAACTATAGATATTAAACCTCGAATCCTAAAAACCAAACCCTAAAACATAAAAAAAAGCTAATCCTTACATCTTAAACCCAAAATACCAAATCATAAACATTAAACACTAAACCATATATATTTAACCTTAATTCCTAAACGCAAAACCCTAAAATATAAAAAAACCCTAAACCCACACCCTAATGTTTACCCTAACCCTAACCCCATCCCCAACCTTAAACTCTAAACCCTAAACTCGAAGTCAGAAATACCAAAATCAAAACATTAAACAATAAACCATAGATATTAAACCTTAAATACTAAACTCCAAACCCTAAAACATTAG
This sequence comes from Solanum pennellii, assembly GCF_001406875.1. Taxonomy (NCBI): domain Eukaryota; kingdom Viridiplantae; phylum Streptophyta; class Magnoliopsida; order Solanales; family Solanaceae; genus Solanum; species Solanum pennellii. The sequence continues at coordinate 20,722,017 of NC_028639.1, forward strand.
TAAAACTAAACCCTAACTTTTAATCGTAACCCTAAACCTAAACCCTTAACCCCAAACAAAAAATACCATAACTCAAACATTAAACACTAAACCATAGATAGTAAACTCTAACTCTAACCCTAACCCATAAAAACCTAAAAAAAAAACTAAATCCTAAGCCAAAAATATGAAAATTGTCACGACCCAAAGTACTGCCAGAAGAAAAGGCATTCTTCAAGTCGGAACACAGCGTACTTGACCTCTAGGAGGTCTCATACAAGCACTTAGACATTATTCATTGCGTATATATAAAAAGTAGTGTGGAATAATTTCATCAAACTTCTACCATATGTCTCAAGAACCATCTAAGTCATCATGGGTAATAGTGTTGGGTCACAAACCATAAAAGTGTAACATCGAAAAAAACATAAAAGACAACATAAGAGTGATGTCCTTGGATACTATGAGGACTCACCAACCTTCAATTCTTGCAAGCCTTGGAAACTTTACCCTTCAAAGCAACTCTATATCCTCAAGACCCTACATTTGGTTGGAATGTAGTCAAAATATGTATTAGTACAAAATGTACTAAGTAGGAAAACTATCATACCAAATCATAAGATATCTCAAAGGGTTAGTCAATAACAAACATAATAATAACAAATTAATCATAACATGAATATCATAATCATAATAAATCCCCACAAAGAATATAAGAGTGCATACATAACTCATTGTCCTTTTTACTCAAATGAATTACCTTACAAGCCACCTCCAAGTATACTTGTGCAAGTCTAAGGTAGCATCCCATACTACTACAAAAATTATGATTCTCTTTGGTCATTCTTGATCACAATCTACTATCATAATTAAAAACTTGAGTTCATCACAACATATGAGCACTATGTCCCTAGGCCACCTCAAACACACTTGTGCAATGCATGAGAAGCATCTCATTCTACCTCACACAGTAAGCATGCATTGAGGTCACCCTAATCCCTTTTATTTTTGTTTAGGATTCTCTAGTATACATACTTCATATTGACAATGAACTACCATCTTAACTAAATCATGTCATGGAAAGCAACTATATTCACTACCCAAGTTAAACATACATTGCAATAGGGGTCATGTCATAGGTAGTTTCAAATCATACTTGTGCCATGTATGGATAGCATCCTATACTACCGTCCACACTAAGTAATTCTCTAGACTAACCTAATCAAAGCTAGATAAGGAAGGAATCACCTATCCTAACCAACATGCAACCAATCATGTAGATAAAAGCTATTCATAGGGGAGCATGAATTCTCAACCCTAAGCTATCGTGAGAAACTAATCTCAAGCTAATTCATGTAATGCACCTTTTAAGACAAGCTATCATGAAATGCACCTTGCATGCAAGTCAAGTTAACATTCGGAGAGTAATGAAATTGTTTAGGCCTAACCAAGTCAAGATATCATGAAGGCACACTAGTCATGCTACTTTAAGATATTCTTAGGCGAGCTTCACTACTCAATCCCAAGCTATCATGAGAATCATCATTCCCATGCTATCATAATCAAACATCCTAGCAACGCATGACCAAGCTAAACATGAGATATCTTAATTCCTCTATCCCAAGCTATTATAAGATTCATCACCTCAAGCTATCATGAGATATACTATCTCGAGATATCATGAGACCTACCATCTTAAGCTATCATGAGACCTACCATCTAAAGCTACCATGAGACCTACCATCTGAAGCTATCACACCTTGGTCTTGTTTTACCATGTCAACTAAACAAGAAGAGACCACCCAATCAATCTTCAAGCTATTCTAGTTTAACATGCATTGATTAATTTTAGGTTATTAGGTCAACCTAGAATCTATCTATGTGAGAGAACTTACTTCTCCTATAATGTTCATGTCTATGTGTAGAATACAAACAAAACATCATCACAACCTTTGCATATTGACTTCATGCCTAAATACCTAGCATCAATGTCACAAGAGACCTAAATTTTATTACTTCACTTAATTCATCATGATCCACGTTCAATTACAAGTTATTTCATTCAATTTGCTCATTAGAAGGTAAGTCTAGGCATACATGATCACATAGGTTATATATCCTTTCCCCAAGATCAACCAAGTTGCACCAACAATGATACACATAAAACATCCCCAAATATTCTTTCTCATACAACTAATTATTTAATTCACCACCCCGTTGAGTTCTTTATAACAACACACCCCTAATTTCTCACTCAAACTTTTACATAAGGAAGACCAAAATGGAGCAGTCACCTTACCTCAATTTCTGCAACTTCTCCTTATAACTTGAATTCTTCTACAACTTTAATTTCCCTTCACACTTAAACCAAAGAAGAAGAAAAAAATATCTGAATAACTAATGAAGTGAGAAGTATCTTCTGGAATTTTTTAGCTTTTGTACCCATACTTGAGTATTAATTACATGCTTTCCTAATCATTCATGGGAGAATAAAGTAAAATCCAAGTGTTTGCAATTACCTTGGTTTGCAGATATGAGGTTTCTTGGAGCACCCTACAACAACTCAAAACTGTTGTTTTAATCTTTAAGAGAAGAGAGAGAGAGAGAGAGTTGGAGTTAATTCTCAATATTACGTGTTAAAATGGGTGAATGATATCTGCTCATATTTTATTTATATGGAGCTTTATTAATCACAAAAATATCCTCTAGAACCTCCTTTCTTTTGGTCCATTTTCAGCCACTAATAGGTCAACTAGGTGATGCACCCGCTTATGTTCATCAAGCAACTCAAAATGTCAACTAGGTGATACACCTGCTTGCTTTCACTTGGGCTTAATCCATATTGGGCCTTGGAAGATTTGGATTCTGGGCTTTCTTTCTTTTTTATTTTCTTTTAAAAGGTTTGGGCTTCAAGTGAACCCAGTAATAAGCCTAAATCTGGTCCATCAAACTTGAGCCCTTTAACATTATTATAGCTCAAGTAGGTGATGTAGCTGCTTGCTTAATTAAGCCAAGCAAGCAGCTGAATTATTTTATTCCAATTTCAGAATGTTAATCCCTTTTTCTTCAACTTATCACTTAACTTTCAACTTTAAGATCAATTATCACCTTACTATATGTACTTAAATACTTTTTGTCGTAGTTAACTTGCAATTCACATGCTGAAATGTACAAGGCATTACATCACCTTACGAGCTAGTTTAAACCAACACTAGTCATATAATAAACATTATCCTTCACCTATACTATAAGTCTATGTCAGATATCACATGAATAGAACAGGCATATACATAATTCAGGCCGTTACATAAACCTAGCCCTAAATCTAAACCTAAAACCCTAAACCCCAAGCACAAAATACCAAAACAGAATCATTAAACACTAAACCATATGTATTAAACCTCAAATCCTAAACCCAAACCCTAAAACGTTAAAACCACCTAAACTCGAACCCTAACCCTAAACCCTACACCCTAAACCCCAAGAAAAAAATACAAAAACAGAAACAATAAACACTAAACAAAAAATATTGATCCACAAATCTTAAACCTAAACCCTAAACCTAAAAAAATTCTATACCCTAACCCTAACCCTAACCCTATACCATATACCTTATACCCTAAAACCCATGCCTAAAATATAAAATCCCAAACATTAAACACTGACCATAGATATTAAAGCTCAAATCCTAAACTCAAACCCTAAAACCTCATAAAACCAGTAAAACCTAAACCTAACCTAACCCTAAACCATAAACTATAAACCCCAAGCCCAAAATACAAAATAGAAAACATTAAACACAAAACAATTCATATTTAACATCAAATCCTAAACCCAAAACCCTTAAACCTTAAAAAATACCTAAACCGTAACCCCAACCCTAAACCCTTAATCCTAAACCCCAAGCCCTAAACCCTCAACACTTAGGTGTGTATTGAAGAGGTTGTATGGGTGGTCTCTTCATGTCTTACTGATGTGGTCTGAAGATAACCTTAAATGGAGGGCCCATATGATGTAATGGGTTTTGAAATGAATATGGTCATATCTTATATTGTGTTTATATCATATATGTGATCATTGACTTGTAAGATGTTTCTTATACTTGTCTTATGAGATTTTAACCAAGAATAGCATAAAAGGCATATCTCAAATCAATGTCCCTTTATCATGATTTTTTCATGGTCATCATACTAAGTCCATATTTGTACAAACACCATTTATCCATGTTTTTACTACAATGTGTAGGTGGTGGTGACTGGAGGTTCATTCCTTGATTGAAGAGCTTGGAATTCTTACATTCAAGCCTCAAGTATGTCCTCAATGATTTGAGGACACGTATCTTAGATATTTTTCTTTAATTTCTTGTAATAGACTATACTAGATTTCTTTTTAATGAAAAGGATCTATTCAATATGATATTGATACGTGCCTAAGGTGTCAAGTGTTGAGATATTCTTCTTTCATTTTATAAAAAGATTCCAATTGTCGGGTATATTGTGAAAATTTTTAAATATTGCACTACTTTTAATACTTCTGTGATGAATGAATTCTAAGGGCTTGTATAATACCTGTGTGAGGTAAAATACACCATATCGCGACTTGCGGGTGCTCTCGGGTCGTGACACTAAGGGTAAATCCTAAACCCCAAACAAAAATTACCAAAACCTAAATATTTAACACTAAACCATAGATATCATACCTAAAATCCTAAATTTCGAACCCTAAAACCTAAAAAAGCTAAACTGTTTCCCTAACCCTTACTTGTCCCTAACCCTTACCTTAAACCCTAAACCCTAAATCCCAAACCTCAAGCCCCAAAACCCAAACATTTAACACTAAACCATATATATTAAACCTCAAATTCTAATTCCCAAATAATAAAAACTAAAAGAACTTAAACCCTAACACTAAACCCTAAACCCTAAACCCAAGAATAAAGTACCAAAACCCAAACATTAAACACTAAAACATAGATATTAAACCTCAATCCTAAACCCCAAACCTCAAACCTTTAAAAAAAACTTAATTCTATCCCTAAACCCAATTCCAAAATATAAAAACCCAAACACCAAACACTAAACCATAGATATTAAACCATAAATCCTAAAACCTAAATCACTAAAACATAGAAAAACCCTAAACCCTAAACCTAAACCCAAAACTAAATAATCAATAATAAACACTAAACCATTCAAATTAAACCTCCATTCCTAAATCCCAAACCCTGAAACCTAAAACAACCCTCGACCCTAACCCTAACCCTTATCCTAACCCAATCCCTAACCCTAACCGTAAACCCTAAATTGTAAAACCCAAGTCCAAAATATGAAAATTCAAACATTAAACTCTAAACCATAGATATTAAACCTCAAATACTATACCCGAAACCCTAAAACCTAAAAAAGCTAAGCCCTAACCGTAATCCTAACCCTAACCCTAAACCGTAAACCCCAAGCCCAAAATACCATAAATCAAATATTAAGCACTAAACCATTGATACTAAACTCTAATCCTAACCCTAACCCCTAAATTCTAAAAAAACCTAAACCATAATAAAAAAATATGAAGATTATCACGACCCAAAGTACCCCCTAGAAGAAAAAGCATCCTTCAAGTCGGAACATGGCGTACTTTACTTGTCAGAGGTCTTGTACAATCCACTTAGACATCATCCATTGTATATATAGGAAAAGTAGTGTGGAATCATTTCATCAAACTTCTAACATATTTCTCAAGAAACATCTATGGCATAATGAGTAATAGTCTTCGATCACGGCTCATAAAAGTCTAATATAGAAAATAACATAAAAGACAACATAGGAATGATGTCATCGGATGCTATGAGGTCTCACCAATCTTCACTTCTTGCAAGCCTTCAAACCTCTACTTTTCAAAGAAACTCAATCTCCTCAAGACCCTACATTGGATTAGAATGTAGGAAAAATATGTCATAGTATGAAATGTACCAAGTATGGACACTACCATACCAAATCATAAATTATCTCAAAAGGTAATTCAATAATAGACATAATCATATGAGATAAAGACATAAGCACAACATGAATATCATAAGCATAATAAAGCACCATAAAGCATTTCAGAATGCATACTTAAATCGTTGTCCTTTTTACTCAAATGAACTACCTCAAAAGCCACCTCCAAGGATACTTGTGCAAGGCTAAGGTAGCATCCCATACTACTACCAGTGCGAAGTTTCTCTTTGGTAATTCTTGATCATAATCCACTATCATAATTAAGACATTAAGTTCATCACAACATATGAGCACTATGCCCCTAGGCCACCTCAAAGAACACTTGTGCATTGCTTGTGAAACATCCCATTCTACCTCACACACTAAGCTTGTGTTGAAGTCACCCAGATCCCTTTCGTTTTAGTTTAGGAACCCTTCTGAAATGACTTCAAGAAATGAAAGGTAAATTGAGGACCACTATCAGAGATTATAGACAAAGGTACCCCATGCAACCTCACAATTTCTATTTGGAACATGGATACGTGATTTTCTTATCTTGGACCCTCCATCATTCACCGGGTTATATCCTAATGATGATCCTCAAGACTTTATAGATCAGATCAAACTCACTTTGGATATTATGCATGTAAGTGGTAAAGAAGCACATGAGCTAGTGACATATAGATTAAAGTGTGTGGCTATAGTATAGTATGAAGCTTAGAAGAAATGTAGGGGAACAGATGCACCTTCAGCTACATGGAAAGAGTTCAAAAAGGCATTCGTTGAACATTATCTTCCATTGGTGATCCGAGAGGCTCATGCGGATCAGTTCTTAAATCTCCACCAAGGAGGTATAAGCGTGATAGAGTACATTCTCAAATTCAATTCCTTGGAAAGATATGCTCCTGTTATAGTAGCTACCATGGAGGATAAAGTTCATCGATTTGTTAATTGATTAAATTCATATCTCGTTAGAAACTGTACACTTGATTCATTTAATAAAGACATGGATATAGCAAGGGTGCCAGTTTTTGCGCAAAATTTGGACGATCAAAGGAAAAGAAGAAGGACACAAGAGTTGGAAATAGGACATTCTAAAAGGTCAGATCCATGGGGTAGTTTACACCATCCCAATGTGAGTATAGGCCTCAGATCTCTAACATACCACCTAGGCCATCATCTTTCTACTTTGTAGCTAGTGCTCCACCTCGGTTCCAAGGGTCTAGGGCAATCAGTTTGGGCAAAGAAGTGAAAGACAAGGATCACAAATAGCGAGTCATCAAAAGAAGGGAAGTACGAGCCAATCAAATCCGCCTTGACAACCTTGTAAAACTGTTCGAGCAATCATCTAGGTGCATGCTGGTTTGGGAAGGATATTTGTTTTTGGTGTGGCACACCAGGGCATATGATGAGAAACTACCCTCATAGGGGTGTGGGTGGCGTTGCACAGCCAACTAGATACGTTATTGCATCGACCTTATCAACACCTTCTTTAGGTTGGGGGATACAGATGCCTATAGTTCATGGTAGAGGATCTAGGGGAGAAGCTATATATAGTTGAGGTTAGAATCGCACATATGCACTAGGGGATCGACAAAATTCAGAAGCCTCCCCGGATTTGGTTATAGGTACATTTTCTGTCTTTTCACATATTGTATATGCATTAATTGATCCGGGGTCTATACTATAATATACTATACTATTGATTGATGGAAAGTTCAAAAGAACACCAGAATTATTAGTGAAGCCATTTGAAGGGTCTACACCGATTGGTGAGTCTATTATAGCTAAAAGGGTTTATCGTAATTGTATTGTAACTAATTGTTATCGTGATACATTGGCTTACCTTGTTGAGTTAGACATGGTAGATTATGATGTTATAATGGGTATGGATTGGGTATATTATTTTTATGCCAAGGTAGATTGCCAAACTAAGATAGTGCATTTCCAGTATACAAAAGAGGTAGTCCTCGAATGGAAAGGTAATATCAGGGTTCCAATAGGTAAATTTATTTCTTATCTTAAGGCAAAAAAAATGATTTCCAAAGGATACATATGCCATCTTGTTAGAGTGAAAAATGTAAATGCTAAGCCACCAACCCTTTAATCCATTCTAAAGGTAAATGAATTTCTAGATGTGTTTCCTGATGATCATCCAAGTTTGCCTGAAGAACGAGAAGTATAGTTTGGTATTAATGTGCTTCTAGATACTCAACCTCTCTCAATTCCTCCGTATAGAATGGCTCCAAAAGAAATACGGGAGTTGAAGGAGAAATTAGAAGACTTATTCGAAAAAGAATTCTGAAGGCCATGTATGTCACCATGGGGAGCACCAGTTTTATTGGTACACAAAAAAGAAGGCTCGTTAAGAATGTATATCGACTACCAACAGTTTAATAAGGTAAGTATTAAGAACAAATATCCCCTCCGTAGAATTGATGATTTTTTTGGTCAATTACAAGGTGCTAGGTGGTTTTCAAAGATCGACCACATGTCAGGTTATCATTAAATGAGGGTCAAGGACAAATATTTACGCAAGACAGCTTTACGAACATGGTATGGACATTTTGAGTTCTTAGTCATGTCATTTGGGCTAACAAATGCACCAATAACATTTATGGATTTGATTAATAGGTTGTTCAAACCAGTTTTAGATGTGTTCGTGATAGTCTTCATAGATGACATTATGGTGTATTAAACATTGGAAGAGGATTATGCTCATAACTTGCCGATGGTTTTACAAATTTTTTGTGATCGTAAAATATATGCAATGTTCTCTAAATGTGTGTTCTGGTTGAAATCTTTGGCATTCCTAGATCATATTGTATCCGAGGAAGGAATAAAGGTTGATAACCAGAAGATAGAAGTCGATAAAAACTATCCAAGACCTACAATGACTATAGAGATCCGTAGTTTTCTTGGATTGGTAGGTTTTACAAAAGAGTCGTTCAAAGGATTCTCTTCCATTGATTAACCATTATGAAAGCTAACACACAAACAAACCATGTTTCAGTAGAGTGATGAGTGTGAAAGAAGCTTCCAAGATCTAAAGAGTAAATTAACTACTACACCTGTGTTGGTATTTCTAGAAGGCACAGAAGTTTATGCAGTGTATTGTGATGCTTCCGGAGTTGGCTTTGGTTTTTTATTGATGCAACATTGTAAAGTTATAGCCTATGTCTCAAGGCAACTACGGCCACATGAGAAAAAGTATCCAACCCATGATCTAGAGCTAGCAGCAGTTGTGTTTGCTTTGAAGATTTGGTACCACTACTTGTATGGAGTTCATGTTGACATATACACTGATCACAAGAGTTTGCAATATATCTTTAAACAAAACGACTTAAATCTGAGGCAGCGAAGGTGGCTGGAGCTATTAAAAGATTATGACCTTGATATCTTGTATCTTCCCGGTAAAGCAAATGTAGTATCTGATGCTTTAAGCCGTAAAATACTAACAAGTACTTATGTGCAGTCTGTGGAACTACAAGGAATAACGAAGGATCAATGCCTACTAGCTAGCCTGGGGGTTAACCTTATTGAATCTCAACACGAAGAGGTGATGGTGCAAAATGCAGCGAAATCCTCATTAGTAGTGGAAGTGAAAGAGAAGTAGTACACTGATCCTATTCTTTTACAGCTTAAGGAGAATGTACAACATGGTATGACAAAGCCATTTGACCTGTCGCATGAGGGAGTACTTCGATGTCAAAACAGATTATTTGTACCTAATGTAGATTAACAAAGAAAGAGGATCATGATGGAATCACATCATTCAAGATACTCAGTTCATCCTAGGTCAACTCAAATGTATAATGACTTGAAAGAAATTTATTGGTGGGGGGAAATAAAGAGGAGCATTGCAGAATTCGTGGCTATTTGTCCAAATTGTCAACAGGTAAAAGTAGAACACCAGAGGCCTGGATGTTATATGCAGCGTATAGAACATCTAATATGGAAATGGGACATGATCAACATGGATTTTGTCACTGGTTTGCCTCGCTCATTCCAGAAGTTTTATTCCATATGGGTAATATTCGATAGACTCACAAAAGCTACGCACTTCTTGCTGGGGAAGACTACTTATACAACTGAAGAGTATGCGAGGTTGTACATTAAAGAGATAGTTGGACTACATGGAGTACCAATCTCTATAAAATCTGATCGAGGAGATCAATTAACTGTAAATTTTTCAAAGTCTTTTTCAGAAGAGTTTAGGAACACAGGTGAATTTATGTACAACCTTTCACCCTCAAACGGATGGCCAGGAAGAACGTACAATTCAGACAATTGAGGATATGCTGCGAGCTTGTATATTAGATTTAAAGGTAAGCTAGGATGATCACCTACTACTTATTGAACTTGCTTATAACAATAGCTACCATTCGAGCATTTAAATGGCACCTTATGAATCCTTATATGTTCGAAACTGTAGATCACCAATTGGCTGGTTCGAAAAAGGTGAAACTGCCTTATTTGGGCCAGATCTTTTTCATCAAGCTATGGAAAAAGTCAAAGTGATACAGCAACGGCTAGAAACAACTCAAAGTAGACATAAATCATATGCGGATATTAGAATGAGAGGACTAGAATTTTCTATAGGGGATTGGGTGTTCTTAAAGGTGTCTCCAGTGAAAGTGTTAATGAGGTTTTGTAAAAAGGGAAAGTTGAGTCCGCCCTATATAGGGCCATAAAAGATTATTCAAAAATTCGGCCAAGTAGCGTATGAGTTAGAGCTACCACAAGAGCTTTCATCAGTTCATCCTGTATATCATCTCTCAATTCTACAAAAATGCGTAGGTGACCCATCTCGTATTACTCCTACTAAAGATATGCAGGTTACGGGAGATCTCACTTATGAAGAAGTACCCACTGCTATTCTAGATCGACAAGTTAGAAAGTTAAGAAATAAAGAGGTAGCTTCTGTAAAAGTGTTATGGAGAAACAAACAAATAGAAGAAGTTACATGGGAAGCGGAAGAAGAAATGAAATCGAAGTATCCACGTCTCTTTCAGATCCTAGAGAAAGACGAAAATGCTTAGTCTATGTGACGACAAGTATATGTCTATATGTATTATGTATTTAATAGTAGTACTAACTTAGGCTTGAATCTGTTTGGGCTGGATAACTATGGTAACATTCGGGAATGAATATTTTAAGGGGGGGAGGATGTAACAGCCCGTCTTACGCATGTGCTTGTTCTATTCATGAGATACTGCAGGCCTAATAGTATAGGTGAGGGACCATGTTCCTTATATAATTAGTGTTGGTTTAAACTAGCCTAAAAGTTATGTATCATGTCATGCACGTTTCAGCGTGTTTACTATAAGTTGACTCCGCCGGATGTATTTAAACCAGAGATAGTAAGGTGCTAATTCAGCTTAAATTTGAAAGTTAAGTTCTAAGTTGAAGAAAAAGGATTTAATATTCAGAAAATGGAATAAAATAATAGACATTTTGTTTCAGTTTATTAAGCTAGCAGCTGCATCACCTACTTAAGCTATATGGATATTGTTAACGGGCCCAAGCTTGATGGATCATATTTAGAATTATAGTGATGGGCTCACTTGAAGCCCAAGCCTATTAAAAGAAAATAAAAATGAAAGATGTTCCAGCAGCAAAATCTTCCAAAGCTCAATATAGATAAAGCCCTAGTGAAATAACCTAGGTGCATCACCTAGTTTAACCTTTTGAGTTGCTTGATGTACGTAACATGGTGCATAACCTACTTGACCAATTAGTGGCTGAAAATTGACCGCAAGAAAAAGAGGTTCTAGAGGATATTTTTGTGGTCAATAAAGCTCCATATATATCCAATATGAGAAGATTTCCTTCACCCATTTTAACACATAAAAATAGGAATTAACTCCAGATCTCTCTCTCTCTCCCTCTTTTCTCTTAAAGATTAAACCAGCAGCCTTAATGTTTTCTAGAGTTTGTGAAGAAACCCTCATATATGCAAACCAAGAAAAGTGAAAACTCATGGAATTAGCTTAATTCTCCCATGGATGATTAGGAAAACATGTTATTCATGCTCTAATATAACTAAAGAGGAAGAATAATTCCAGCAGCTACTATTCACTTCCTTTGTTATTAAAATACCTTTCTTTCTTCTTTGGTTTAAGTGTGAAGGGAAGATAAAGTTCTTAAAAAATTCAAGTCATAAGGAGAAGTTGCAAAAATTGAGGTAAGGTGACTACTCATTTTTGTCTTCCTCATGTGTGAGTTTGAGTGAGGAATTAGTGGTGTGATGTCATGAAGAAGTCAGGGGGTGATGAGTTCAATACTTGGTTGGATGATATAGAATATTTGGGGCTGTTCTATGTGCATTACTGTTGGCGCAGCTTGGTTGATCTTGGGGAAAGGATGTATAATGTATGTGACAAACATAGAATGAGGGTGTGGTGATACACATTATTTTAAGGGTTGTATGGGCTCATTATTGTCAAAGTTAGCTACTATTTTACGAGTCTCAAGGTGTGTTAGCTGCTAACTTTAGTTTACCATGACTTAAATTGTAGATTAAAACCAAAAAGGCGAGCGTGAGTCGTGTTCGTATATAAGTCTGAGGATAACGTATGTAAGGCTATTCTATTCTATATCACTTTGGCATGAAATATAATGCTTGCAATTAATATCAATGAAGTGAATCTCATAAGTTTCATTCCTAGAAAAGCAAACATAGTGACATAGTACAATATCAAAATAGCTAACAATATTTCTTCCTCTCCATAGTGCATAGAACTATTTCATTATATGTTCACTATTTTGTAATTGTATAATTATCCCCCCATGTGCTGGTTTTGAAATGGTTTTTGCGAAAGCAAGACTGGTTAATCCTCCTTTTTTTGTTTGAAGTCAATTATGTCATTAAGCTCTTAAAGTACTGTCTTGGTGATACATAGATCCTTATGTCATTGTCATTGCCTTGAAGTATTATTTTCATGTAATCTATTATTGGTCCCTACTTCCATATATACAAAATGATTATGACCCCCAAAATAACATCTCAAAAGAGTTACGATTATTCAATGAAAAATCCCAAAGATATGAACTGATAAACAACAATCTAAAATGCTAAAGAATCTAGGTGAAGAAACCTGTATAATTACGGTTGAAGCGCTGGGGTGAAATCCTAGTATGGTTCAATCCCTATTGGTATAGAAGGGTGGCAGCTCAGGGGCGGAAGCCTAGCATGGGCCTATCCCAAATGGTGTAATTATGAGGACCCCATCCCAGGGGTTAAAATACCTAGCATGGGTCATCCTCATCTGCCACTGATCAGCTGGTCAATTTTATCACATGCCCTACAAAGATTATACTATACAAAAAAGGAAAGAAAAGAATGTAACTTACATTATCCCACAAGAGTAAGCAAGGGTGGTCTTCTCTCCTAATCTATGCACTCATATGTTGGTGCTTAATTTCATTTGAGCTCTCGTATCACATATGTTATTGGCTTACATATTCAGTACATTTTTTTCGTACAAACGTTCCTCGCGGGGGACACAACATTTCATGTTGCAGGTGCAGGTACTCCAGCTAGTAGACCTCCTTAGTAGGAGCACACAACACTCTACTACTTTTGGTGAGCTCCAAGTTGATTTGGAGCTTTATTAAGTCCTTGGTAAATTCAGTTTGGTATTGTATCGTAGTTAAGGGTAAGGCGGGGTTTCTCCCGACCTACTCGTGTCTTCTATGTGAACTTGTCACGATTGTTATAGTTAAATGCATAGTAAGAACAGGTTACAGGTTAGTTCTCTCAGGCTTTTAGGCCATTGGGTTTCTGTCTGTCTTGATAGGTTTTGAGGCGTGACATAATGCTAGGGATAGGGTTACCATTTAGGATTTTTTCTAGGTTTTAGGGTTTGAGGTTTAGGATTTGACGTTTAATATCTATGGATTCGTGTTTAATGTTTAGATTTTGGTACTTTGGTCTTGGAGTTCATGGTTTAGGGCTTAGGATTAGGGTTTGGGTGTTTTTAGGTATTATGGTTTGGGATTTAGAATTCGAGGTTTAATACATATGGTTTAGTGTTAAATGTTTGGGTTTTGGGCTTGGGGATTGGGGTTTAGGGTTTAGGGTTTGAGGTTAGGGTTAGTGTTTCAATTAGGGTTAGGGTTTAGGTTTTTTTACGTTTTAGGGTTCGGGTTTTAGGATTTGAGGTATAATATATATGGTGTAGTGTTCAAAACTTTGTTTTTGGTATTTTGGGTTTAGGGTTGAGGGTTGAGGGTTATTGTCATGACCCGAGAGCATCCGTAAGTCGCGATGTACTGTATTCGACTTCTCGAAGGTCTTATACAAGTCCTTAGCATTCATTCATCACATAAGTATTAAAAGTAGTGCAGAATTTAAAACTTTTCACAATGTTAACAACTAGTGGAATCCCTTTTATAAAATGAAAGAAGAATATCTCAACACTTTCAATCTTAGACACGTCTCAATATCATAGGGAAATGACCCTTTACATTTAAAAGAAATACTAGAGTCTATTACAGGAACTTAAATAAAAATATCTAAGATACGTGTCCTCTATCCTCGAGTTATTGACGACATACCCGAGGCTTGAAGGTAAGAATTCCAAGATCCTCAATCTACCAATGAACTTCTAGTCACCACCACCAACACATTAAATTAAAAACATGGAGAAATTGTGTTAGTACAAAGATGCACTAAGTATGATGACCATGCAAAAATCATTAGAGAGGGACATTTATTTGAGATATGATTTTCATGCTATTCTATGTTAAAATCTCATAAGACAAGTATAAGAAACATCTTTCAAAACAATGATCACATATATGATAAAACAAGAATATAGGATATCGTCATATTTATTTCATAAGCCATTACGTCATAAACGCCCTCCATTTAAGGTTATCTTGAGACCCACCTAAGTAAGACATGAAAAGACCGCCCATACAACTTCTTGAATACACACCTAAGTGTTCCTTTAGACTACCAAGGATAATGGTTTTGGTCTTGGGGTTTAGGGTTAATGGTTTAAGGTTAGGGTTAGGGTTAGGGTTTAGGTGTTTTTTTAGGTTTTAGGGTTTTTGGTTTAGGATTTTAGGTAAAATATGAATTTTTGTGCTAAATGTTTTATTTCATATTTTGGGCTTGGGGTTTAGGGTTTAGGGTTTAGGGTTAGGGTTTAGTGTTTTATTAGGTTTTAGGGTTTGGGTTTAGGATTTGAGCTTTAATATCTATAGTCTAATGTTTAATGTTTGGGTTTTTGTATTTTAGGCATCAGGTTTAGGGTTTAGGGTATAGGGTATATGGATAGGGTTAGGGTTAGGGTTAGGGTTAGGTTAGATTAAGGGTATAGGATTTTTTTAGATTTTAGGGTTTGGGTTAAGGATTTGTAGTTTAATATCTATGGCTTAGTGTTCAATGTTTGGGTTTTGGTATTTTTCTCTTGGGGTTTAGGTTGTAGAGTTTAGGGTTAGGGTTAGTGTTTAGGTTTTTAAAGGTTTTAGGGTTTGGGTTTAGGATTTGAGCTTTAGTATCTATTGTTTAGTGTTCAATGATTTCGTATTCGAATTTTGGGCTTGGGGTTTAGGGTTTATGGTTAAGGGTTAGGGTTAGGGTTAGGGTTAGGATGAGGGTTTAGGTTTTTTTTGGTTTTAGGGTTTAGGAATTGAGGTTTAATATCAATTGTTTAATGTTTAATATTTGGGTTTTTGTATTTTAGGCTTGGGGTTTAGAGTTTAGGGTGATAACAACATGGATAGCATGGATCGCGTAAAAGATCTAGAGGATCTTGATGGACACAAAATCGTGAAGTACAATGTGTGGACTGTTCATCTAAGTTAAGACAATGAAGAAAGAGGCTATTTGTGCAACTGGTCATCTCATAATTTACAAGAAATCACAAAAGAAGACAACAAAACAAGACCCTTACCTCAATTAGGGTTAAATTTTCAAAGAAGTGTCGTCTTTATTTTATTAGTAAAAATTGTAGTTTCTTTTATTTTGGAAGACTTATATTACATGAAATTTTAATGTTAAATGAACAAACTCTTTTCAAGAGTGTAATTTAAGGGTGGAATCCTTTTATGTTAGCTTAGCTTAGTGTAACCTAATGTTGATTGGTGAAGGGTGGATTCTCATTGTTGATTTAGAACTTCTTAACCTTGATTTTACTTGAGATTTCTCATTTGTGGATTTCAATTTACGTTGTTTGTTTTTTAATTGAAGTTTCTCTTCTTCCTTAGTTGATTGTTTAATCAATAAACCTTTCTTACTTCCTTCTTATCTCTTATTTCTAATCTATCTTACTTTTTTTTGTTTTATTTTCATTTTGATTTCAATTATTGGAATCATTATCATTTAGTATTAGAGCCTAGGTTTAGATTTGTTCTTACAAATCTAGTCTTTGGGTACAAAAACAAAAACAAAAAGTAAAAAATTTATCCAAAAAAAACACTTATTTTTTTGTGTTTTGATTTGTTGTGTTTGACACTAGATCCTTCTTCCCTAGTGTATTTTGAGTCTAGGTTTCAAATTTTTTTCAATTTGGGGTTGTAGAAGTGAAGTTATCGTTGAAGGGTGTCAAGCTTTTCAAACTTTTTAAATTTTGAAAGTGGGTATTTTTATTGAGGAGAGATTGGAGGTTAATAATTAGTATGCTTTGTTCTCTAAGTTGAAGGGAAGAAAATCCAATGTTTTGAGCCAATTTGGAGTTGATTTGAGCATATTGAGATTTAGTGTGTGTTCTTGGTGTTCTGGGTCTTCTTGATACTCTTCGAGTTGTTCGTGAACAAGAAGAAGAAAGAAAGTACATTTGATCCAATATTCTGAAGTAAAACTCGGTCAAATTGTTTATTGGTCCACTTGTGGAAATCTTAAAAAAAATTGAATTTCAACAAAAAAATATTAATTTCCAAATGGACATTCACGTCTGCAGACAATGGTCAAAGTCAATCGTTGAAAGCTGAGTAAGCAGCAACAGGGCGCCAGTTAGCAGACAACACACAATTTACCAGCGCTTACAAGGCCCAGACGCTAGTAAGCGCGTGGGCTCTTGTTCAAAGGCTAAAAATTGCAGGTTTTATCCTTGAAAGCCCAAATGTACTCTAAGTATGGGAAGTTTTTTGGACGTAGAAATTTTTCTAAGTGTCCAAACTTCGTGATTCTTTTTTTTATCATTCTTCACTTCAATTCCTCAATTAGTTAACATCTTTAATTACGTGTTAACTAGTTTTAATCATCAAATCATCCAATCATAGTCTTACAAGTGTTGAACTTTTTTTAAACTTAAGATTTTTCTAAGTGGCCAAATTCGCTTCTTCTTCTTTTAAACTCATTTTTTTTCTATTATATTAAGTGTCCAAATCACTTCTTCTTCTTTTAAACTCATTTTTCTTCTATTTTTCAACTATTTATCAATTAATTAACTTCTTTTATTACTTGTTAACTAGTTTTTAATCATAAAATCATTTCGTTTATTCATAAAATTAAGTAACAAGTAGTAATATTTCTACTTTTGTTACTTGGTTTATTTTCAGTCCGAATATTTTGGTACTTCTTTCTTCCACTTTTATCATCTTAATTAGTTCATAACCTTCTTGATTCAAGTCCTTCAGATTTTTGTGTCATAATTCTTTCAAGAGTCACAAGAATCCATTCCACCTCAAAAAATTAGTAATCTTGTGATTGATTGGGCAAAGGTAGTTCTCTATACAACTTTGGGAAGACACTTTAGGAAGGTGAGTGTGAGATAACATATCAGATATGTGAGGAATTTTTCAACTTATCTTGTTTGCTAAGTTTTGTAGGTACCCAAGGTAATTACAAAGAAGAATGTCATTAGTAACTTGTGAATATGATGGAGATGAGATTACTGAATATGCTTGTAGCAATGTGAGCTATGAGCATGATTAAAATGAGTTTTGTAATGTCTATGACGGTAATTATGAGCATGGAAATGGGGCTCTTATTTATGATGGTGATTCTTATGTTGGCTCTTGGGGTAATAAACAAGATAGTGGTGAGAACTACAACTCCGGAAATGATTTTGAGATGAATGGAACTTATGACTCTTGTGATGATGTTGAATGAGTATAAGGAACTTATGGTGCATACCATTGGAACAATGAAGGTTGTCAAGCGTTGCACCATGGTTATGATGATTATATGACGGACTATTATTTCTCTCATAGGTGTTATGAATGTTTTGAAAAGAATCTAGAAAGAAATGGAAGTTGTTAGGTTGTGTTTTCTTTTTCGTCTTGATCTACTTCCTATTTTATGAAAGAAGATATAGATGACTGCGGGACAATTTAAAGGTTCTCGTGTGGATCATAAAAGCAGTACATTCACTACTTCTCGAAATATGGTGACTTATTCTTCTCATCCTAGTACCAAAGTTTCTTGTTATCCATACAGTGATGATGTTGAAGGTAGAGTATGAGGAACACTAAGACATGAAGTATTAGAGTTAATAGAATCTTTTACAATGCTGATGGAAGATTTTGATTATTCCTTGGGGATGTTTGAAAAGGTCAAGTCTATGGTACAAATGTGGAAAGTTATTCATAATGAAGATAAGCCTAACGAGTTATCCTTGGAAGCAGAACAAGATACTCCTTATAAGGTTGACACTAAGGAGTTGCACATGGAATTCAAAACACCTACTCCTTGTGCAATGAAATTGAAGTTGAACTTGAAGGGATCTTCTATCCCTTCAAAAGGAATAGTTGGCACTTGCCTTAACTCCCATAAAATTGAGCTACAAAAGATTGAGAAGAGTAAGGGTGTGAAAAGGGAAAACTTTAGTGTGGAAAAAAGAGATGTTGGGTGGAGTGATGTGAGAGGGTTGTCACATTTTTCTCCTAACTAATGTAACTTTTCTTTCTCTAGTTGTTTGAAAACTTGCGCAGGTATACTTCAAAGTATGCCAAGTGAGACACCTCAAAATGTGAAGAACCATGAGGTTTTTGAAAGCTGACAAAAAGGAAAAAATATGCTCTAATGTTGATAAGCAAGGTTAAGACACTTATTCCTATGATTTACAAGGTAAAAAATCTAATGCTTACACTTCCTTTAACATGGAACATCACTCTATACCTAGTAGCCCATTGAGTGTAAGTAATAACTTGTCTTTGTGTGAGCATAGTGAGTCTTAACCTTGTGATGTTCTTGATAGAACTTTGTTGTATGATGATAATATCCTTGTTGTGAGTGATCAAGCTCTAGTTTATCCTATTAATGACCGAATTGACTCTTCTAGTAAGGTCGATTCATGTCCACCTAGTATTGGCACTTGTAGCTTGAATGAGGGTAAATTGTCATGCGATGAAAGTCATGCTAAACTAGTTGATCCTATTGATGACCAAGTTTATTATTCTAGAAAGATCAATTTATGTCCATCATGTGTTGGTATTAGTAATTTGAATGAATTTTTGGACCTTAACAATATTTCATGTTTTCTCATTAGAATCTTATGGTAGAAAGTTTGTTTAAGGATAATATCTTGTTTGATGATGAGATGAATTTTGAGAGTGTGCATAGTCCAATGTCTTATAATTTTTGAAGTGTAGCCACTCTTGGAGGCTATCAATTGTTTGAGAATACCCTATGGTGCGTTTACACACATTCCAAAGATGGAAATCTCTTTTGTTAAGAGGATAGTACATTTATTGGAGAGGGTACTGTTAAGATGAAAGGGAATGCTTATGTGTTCATTGTTACTTCTTCCTTATCTCTTATAATTCTTATTATGAGTTGTGATTCATTCTTATATAAATTGGAGGCTAAATTTGTAAACACCTTTATTGATATTCATTTATGTGACACTTTTCCCTATTATGGAATGTTCTTGAGGGTTTACAATCCACTTAAGGGGCCTACATGGTGCACGGGGAAGGGTAGTTTTCTAATTCCCTTTGTTTACTATATCTTTGCGTATGATCTTGTTTATTGTGCCTTTTATGGGAGTAGGAGTTATTTGTTAGGAGAAGGGAAAGTTTCTCTAATATTCTTCATGATGTCTTTGTGAGTTCCATCTTGTTATGTGATGAGTGTTATGATCCTTAAATTTAGTTCTGATCTTGCATATCGGAACACCTTAGATGACACGTATGTACATGCGACATTTTTTTTACTATCTCTTTTTATGATGAACTCATATTTGTCTTAAATGGTCATTAAATTTTGGTAGGGGTATAATTGAGGTCTGTACTTGTTTGTATGACCTTATTATGTGGACCTAATACCATTTTGACCTCGGTGAGCATTTAGGAGTATTTGAACCTGTACTAATGTCAAATTTGGGTGGTATTCCTCTTGATGTGAAGAATATCCCATTTCCTTGTTCTCCATCTACGGTCGTAATAGTCATGATGATAAAGGATGCTTGGTTCTTCCTTGAGATTGAGTATCCTTGGTGTAATGCATTTTGTGCTAACCATTGTACTCACCCTCATGCTATGAAGATATATTTGTTGTTTGTCCTTTTCATGGCTTTGCAAGGTCTAGATTCAAGGACAAATCCTTTTGAAGAAGGGAAGGATGATAACAGCATGGATACCATGGATCGCTAAAAGATTTAGAGGATCTTGATGGACCCAAAATCAAGAAGCACAATGCGTGGAATTTTCACAAGTTAAGATAAAGAAGAAAGAGGCCATTTGTACAAATTTTCATCCCATAATTTTCAAGAATTCCTAGAAGATGACAACCAAACAAGGCCCTTACCTCATTAAGGGTAAAATTGTCAAAAAAGTGTCTTCTTTATTAATTACTATAAATAGTAGTTTCTTCTATTTTGAAAGACTTAGACTACATGGAATTTGAATGTTAAATGAACGAAATCTTTTCAATAGTGTAATTTAGGGTGGAATCCCATTAGGTTAGGTCAGCATAGTGTAGCTTAATCTAGATTGGTGAAGGATGGATTCTAATTGTTGATTTAGAACCTTTTAACCTTGATTTCACTTGAAATTTCTCATTTGCTTTTTCAATTTGAGTAGTTTCTTTTCAAAGTCAAGTTTATCTTCTTCCTTGGTTTATTGTTTAATCAATTAGACTTTTTTTCTTCTTTTTATCTCTTATTTCTAATCTATCTTACTTTTGTGTTGTTTGATTTTTGTTTTGATTTCAATTGGTTTGTTCCCCATTTGGAATCTTTTTCATAGGGTTTAAGAATCTATGGGTGAGGGTTAGGGAAGGTTTAGTTTTTTTTTTAGTTTTTAGGGTTAGTACATATGGTTTAGTGTTTAATGTCTGCTTTTCAGTATTTTTGGCTTGGGATTTAGAATTTAGGGTCTAAGGTTAGGGTTTAGGTTTTTTTAGGTTTTAGGGTTTGGAGTTTACGATTTGGGGATTAATATCTATGGTTTAGTGTTTAATGTTCGGGTTTGGTATTTTGGTCTTTTTTTTAGTTTAATTACCCTTGTAGGGATAGGGGCTGAGAGACTCCCCCAGGCCTTATCATTACAAAAGGAAAAGTAAAAGGAGGTGTGCATAACCTCCGAACCTAAGGAGGTTCAGAGTTAACTTTCCAAAAGGAAGTAAACCCATACCCTTATAGAAAAGATGAAACAAAAAAGACTAAATGTCTAGAAGAGAGGACTCCTCTCAATACGTATTATCTAGGAAGCATAAATAAGGGAGACTATCCCTTTACATTAATTAAAACTATTCTAAACTAACCTATTCAAAGAAGCTATAATTTTAAATTATAGCTATGTTGAAAAGGTGTTGTACACTGTCTAAGGAGGTTATATGATCTTTTTAGTTTTCTTCCTTCTTAAACTTGGCATCTCCTGAGTAGCAAGATTGTAATAAGCCCTAGCTTCTGATTGTACCAGCTCACTGTCGAAAAACAATTGAGGGGTAGTGACTATGTGGCTGAAATTGGATAATGAATAAGCCACAAAATTAGCTTCCCTGAATATGTCTTGACACTTTAATTCTTGAGTTTGATTACAGAGACTTTGTAACTTTTCCACCTATGTCATTATGGTACATTGGAGGTTGGTCTCTGTGTGCAAGCAATTGTACTAGAAGTTGTGAATTTACTACCTCTAGTAGAATTTTCCAGTAACCCAGCTCCAGCCCCCAAGTCAACCCAAAAATAGCATCTCCAAGTTCAGCTTGATTTTCTGTACCAACACAATGTTAAACAACAAATGACATCACCATTTTTCCATTTTTATCCCTTATGATTCCACCTGCTCCAATCATTCTAGGATTGTCAATGGCACTGCCATCGGTGTTGATTTTAATCGACTGTTCTAGAGGTTTTTTCCATGCCACCATAGATACTTTTGTGTCATGTATGCAAGCTTCCCTTAGTTGAATTAAATCTTTCCAAGTTGAAGGCCATTTAATTTGAGGGAATGCTACTGGTAAAATCTTGTAGGTATCCTTATAAATAGCATATTTGACTCTACTGATGTTGGATGATTTTCCTTCATATTTTCTTGCACACATGTTCTTACACAGATTCCAACAAATGAAGATAGGTGTGGCCTGCAAGAGAAATTTGTGTGCCTCATTTTTGTGTTTCGTAGTCCACCATTCTATGAGAAGGTGTTGCAGGGAGTTGTGATTTGGTGTTCTTCCTACAACTGCTGCCAGGCTCTTCCACACATAAGCTAAAAATTGCCCATTGTTGAGAATGTGTTCTATTGTGTCCAATCCTTTCCTGTTAGAACAACAAAAACAGTTAGATGGTTCTTTACCAAAGGTAATAAGTTTTTCATTAGTTGGGAGTTTTCCTCTCAAAGCTCTACAAACAAGGAAGTATTATTTGAAAGTAATACTCTTATGCAAAAGAAAAGAATTGAACAAGGTTTTTTATTTTTTTCTCCCTGATTTCTTTCCATGCTAATGAGCATATAAATTGTCCATCAGTTGTAAGTTTCTATATTGCTTGATTAGGGAGGTGTTGTTGAGTAGGTAGTTCTACAATAAGGATGTTTGCTAGTTGGCAACTAGGACCTCTCTGTATTAACTTGTTCCATTTCCACCTTCCATCAGACAAAAACTTCGCAACTGTACTATTGTTGAACCTTTTAGGCTGTTACTATTGGTGGAAAACTAAGCTAGATGACTAGTACTTAGCAAATTATCCCACCAAAAAGAGCAAGATCCTGAGTTGAGTTTCCAGTGTATGTGTTTCTCCACTTTGTTTATTATTTGTAGAATGTGTTTCCAAGTAATTGAATCACCTGTGTCCCCTTTTTTGCAATAAGGATTAGATCTCTAACACTATTTTGCTTTCAAGAACTCTCCCTATAATGTGTGTTAGGTCCTAAAGATCAACCATTATTTATACTGAAAAGCCATGCACACATCTTGAATATTCCTCATACCAATCCCCTTCATCATATGGGAAACTCATGTTTTGCCAGGAATCCCAATGATACTTTCGATTGTCATTACTACTTCCCCAGAAGAAGTCATCCATGAGCATTTGAATTTGTTTAAGCACAGTAGATGGTGGTGTTGTTTCTGAGAGAATGTGTATGGGGAGAGATTGCAATACATGTTTAATTAGAATTACCTTGCCTCCATAACTTGGCTGCTTAATTTGCCACCCGGTGATCCTGCAAATGACTTTGCTAACAAGGTCAGAAAAATAAATGATTTTAGGTCTACCCATAAAAAGTGGGCATCCTAGATAAGTTATGGGACATTGTTTCTGTTTGAAGTCTGTAACTCTTTTAATTCTAGCCCTTGTGGTGTTAAAAGCATTTGAGTGAGTCATGAATGACTTTTTTCTCTATTAACCAACTGACTGAGGTATCTTCATTACCTTTCAGAGATTGAATGATGAGTTTTAAATTCTTTGTTCTTCCAGAAGAGAACAAAATAATATCATCTGCAAAACTGAAATGATTCACCAGTGGCCCCCTCTTTTCCATAAAGAAACCATGGAAGTCAAGACTCTTGTTGAGTATATTGATAAATCTTGACAGTACCTCAGATCCTAAAATAAATAGGTCAGGTGACACTGGATCTCCTTGTTTGAGCCTTCTTGTAGAGTGGAAGAAACCATACCTCTTACCATTAATGAATATCGAGTACGAATTGTTAGATATAATTTTCCACACCGTATCTGTCACACCCCAGCCATAAGTGAGGCGGACGAGAACCAAATGAATACATGTTTTACAAATAACCTATGATGATAAAGTAAAGTACGACGTAGATAGATTTACTGATGAGAAGCTTTATATACAACACATGTTGACTAGCTGAACCAACACATGTGACAAGTGAGACTATTAATGCAGATGATAGCTTTACAATTTTTACAAAGCCTCTACTAGAATCCATGATGGTACAACTATGAAAATACGCATAGTAATGACTCGGCAAAACCAAAATCAACTTGGATCTCAGCAACAACCGCCGAGTATAATCTGCTACTATTGGGGAGATATACTAGTGGAGTACTTGTACCTGCATCATGAAATGCAAAATCCTCAATAAGGGACGTCAGTACAAAAGAATGTACTGAATATGTAAGGAATAATATAACCATATGTAACATGAGAGCTCAAGTAAAACCAAATACCAATAGATAAGGAATAGAGACCACCTTTTCTTATACTTGTGGAATTGTGTATGTTACATTTTTTTCTTTAGTTTTCTATGTGTTATAATTTTTATAAGCCATATGATAGAAATGACCAGCTGATCAGTGGTGGGAGAGGATGACCCATGCTAGGAATTTTAAACTCTTGGATGTTTTCCTCATAATTCCTCAAATTAAGATCGGCCCATACTAGGCTTTCGCCCCTGAGCTGCCACTCTTCGATACCAATTGGGATCGGCCCATGATAGGCTTTCACCCCTTAGCTGCCAACCTCTTATACCAATAGGGATTGACCCATGCTAGGCTTTTGCCCTTGAACTTCCACCCTTCTATACCGACTAGGACCGACCTATGATAGGCTTTTCCCGTGGGCTGCTACCCATGATTATAAGAATTTCTTCAATTATATTTTTTTAATATTTGAGATTGTTGCTTTGATGTTCATAACTCTTTTGAGACTGTGTGCTTTTTATAATCATAACTCATTTGAAATTATTCTTTTGTTGATAATAACTCATTTGGGTTGATGTTTTTGTGGTCATAATCAATGTTGAGATTTGGAACTATGAACCTGTAGTAGAAGACATACGAATATGGACTAATGACAATGACAATGATGTGGGAAGCAAATGTGACACCAGCATAATACTTCTTCTATGACTTGGTACGCATTTTTGACATCTTAAATTGAAGCACGTACGAAGTGAAGACATATAACTTTCTGCCAAGAGATTTGAACTCAATATGATAGCCAAATACTCACCAACTAATATCAAAGAGAAGGTATACATGAATGTTGAACCAAGGAAGAATGAGGAAAAATTCAACTTAAGGACGGATACAAATTTCAAGTAAGTACATACATATAAATGTACAATTGAGCAAGTAGACATACTGTGAGGCAACATAATAGTCTAACACAATGGGAGTAATAACCAATAATGGGAACACATGAACATGTGAAAAGATGACATAGATGATGGAATAGACTATTGAAGCAAGTTTGCAAGATATGGGAAGATCGCGTACCCATCCTATTAACATATGTACCATGTGTAATCTAGGATCACTTTGACTTATATAAGGAAAATACGTGCCAGGGGTACCTTGACAAATGATATAAGTTTAAACCTTGCATTCTAAAACTTGGTAGCGCAAAAATGCACATTTAGAAACAAACTCATAGTAGAGAGGTCACTTTAATTCTCTAAAAGTACAAACTGCATTTATGTATAAGTAACTACTAAGAGCACTTAGCAATCTTACAAGTGTTGGATTCATGCCAAGGAAATAGGAAATAGAATAGTCTTACATACCTTGCTATACAATTAAAAAAGTATGACTTAATCTCCATCACTTCATTTCACTAACCTACAATAAATAAGTTGTAATACTAGTATTAGTAGCTATTCAATCGATTAGAGCAAGCTGATCACACCCAAATCGTAACGAAGCAGTAAGCTTCAATCTATCTAGCGAGTGCTTTCTTTCCTTCCTTATGCCTTTAATCGCATCTATATATTGTACAACCTTCATATTTGGTCCTACCAAAATATCCCTGCAATATTTGTCCTTTAACGTCTCCATAACTTCCCCGCACATCCAGTCACTTCCCTTATCATAACATAAATAAACATTCTTCGAACAAAATAGTTTAATAGTAGCAATATGCATCACGGTTTCTGCTCACCAGCACTTGAAGAGCTAACGTTACTTATAAAGTGCTCAAACAAGCTCATAGTTTAATTTAAAGAAGACTCCCCACCATGGTTGTCACAACATGCACTAATCTCCAGAAAATCCTCCCCAATATTCACAATGTAAGATTAAAAATTTCAAACTCACTAACACATACCGAGTGTCCTTATTAACACAAGCACAAGAGGAGAAAATTGCAGTAGCTTACCTTGCTGGACATGACTACCGCTTTCAAAGAGTTGGATTCTTCAGTGTAAAGGTTGTACTCCTTAACTTGTCATAAATTATACCTTCCAATATATTGAAATACCTATTATTCAAGAACCCTAATGGTATTTAATGGCTGCTGTATGAATCTAAGAGAGAGAAGAGAGAAAGCTCTAGAAATAAGATTTTTTGTCAACGTAAATATGGTTGTAAAAAGCTGATATCAATCTCTTTTAAAGGGACCTTCTTTTCCTGACTTTTTCACTCATTTTGTACCATAATTTTTCATGTAGTTAACCAACCTACTTGGACTTTTCATTTGGAAATTTTGGACTTAAGAACATTGGCCCTTTTTCCACCTTTCTTTCACTTCATTTGCAGCGAACAAGTGTCTATAAATTGGGCCATACATTTAAGTAGGTGATAAACCTAGTATTCCATTAAAATTACTTGTGGTGGGCTTTGAAAGATTGGGCCTTGGCTGTCCATTTTTCCCTTATTCTTCCATTCAACTTGGGCTAAATTAGTGAAAATAGGTGTAGTGTACTTGGCCCAATAACATGGTCAAAAGAGTCTTAGTAGGTGATGCACCTACTTTGTCCTTTGGGCATGTTAATAAGTCAAAGTAGGTGATGAACCTACTAGGTCCTTTGGTTGGTCAATAAGTCAAAGTGGGTGATGCACCTACTTGTCACCTACTAGCTTAGTGAAGTCAAGCAAGCACCTCAATGTTTTATTCCATATCTAGACCTTATAACTTTAATATAACTTAGAACTTATATACACTATGTCACTTTAAACATTAGACTCAAATACCACCTTACGATCTCAAGTTTAAATACTTCCATCAACATCAACTTAATTGGGTCGCATTAAAATCTACGGAAAGTTCAATTAGAACTATTCTATTGCCACTTGTCGCATAGGAAATTTAATTCATAACTATACCACAAAGCAATTTATATGGGTTACACAAATAGAACTAGTACACGTAGAATACGGGGTGTTACATCCTCCCCCTCTTATGATCATTCGTCCTCAAATGATAGGTGCACCTGGTAGTTCAGTTAATCTTTGAATTTTAGAGAAAGATTTGCGAGAGTCCCCATTGTAAATAGGAAGGACTATCTAAAATCCTTAGACTAACCTAAAACATGTATAGACAAATCTAGCATGACGTCATGATAGTTATGGTTCATGAAATAGTAATATAAAAATTAAACCTCTTCTTTAACATCTAATTCACTTAAGATATACAAGTAGGAATCATACATATACGGACTATAATATACCTAAATACAAGACACGTTTACATATGAAATGAACAAATTCCAGAAAGATTCATTATCATATAGAGGTACCACATGACCTCAGATCCTTATGTTGATGTTTAGACTGAGGAGGGTTACTTAGGATTTCTCTATCATCTTCTATTCCCATGTATCTTATGTTATATTCAATTCCTTTCCTAATACTTATGGTTACACATTTTGAGCTTAGTTTTCGTGCCTTAACAATCAAGAATAACTATAGTATCTCCAAATTTATTTTGTATATGAATGAACATATAAAATCATAGTCTATCGGGCAGTACTTTCCCTTCTCTTTTATTTCATGAAACTTTTCAGTGGTGAGTCATTTAAGAAGGCATAACTGTTAATATAAAATCTAATGTTTTATGTAGCTCCTGCGAATAGTGTATTATGCTATGTTATTTATCAATAGTTGATTAAATTTACATATAGCCCAATCTTTTCTGGTCAAAATCTTCACTACATAAATTTTCAAAATCAAATCAATAAGAATAGAGGGGCATAATATATTGATAAATAAGTCACATTGGGCATGACACATAGGCATACAATCCCAAAAGGGAGCGCGCAAGGTATACAGGCATTAAGCTATATAAATACATGGCGTACGCGAGCATATGAATTGTAGGGTACCGTGTGAGGAAATTATCTATAGAAATTTAGGAATGGACTAGATGATCACATGATGTATAAGTTCATAAGCTAAGACATGTGGTAGATATGACACGTCGACATATCATAAAATGAACTACGCAACAGAAATTACATTTAGCAAGAGCGTTATATTGCATATATAGGTGGACTAACATGTCAATGAGTACAAATATGAAATATGAGCAAGTGAGAACATAACACATGGCCAAAAAATCTATAAGTCCTGAAATGTTTAAGCAAGTAGGCTACGAGGTATGCAAAATATATAGAAATTTTAGTAGCGTGCATTCACATACAATATGGAAAAGTGGCATGTGGGAAGTTACTAGTGCAATAAACTAACATACAAGGAAAAGTTCCTACTTAAAACATATAACAATAAACAAGGGTGCTTTGAAGCGGATGACACTTGAATGTAAGCATTATATGACATAAGGTAACCTGTGAGAAGGCAATCCACAAAGGGAAAATGACATACACATAGATAAGTTATAGAACATGTAGCATGTATAATTATATAGAAATCATCATTGGAAACTATGGTATATCCTATAGAACCACTCTACCATATTGAGGTAAACACACTGTCTTAAGCTTTTAAGTTATAGGTGGGATAGTTCTGCTCATATTCCTTATTCGCCTCAAAACACATACAATTGATTTTCTCATCTACTGTGTCCAATCTCCTAGTAATTCTTATAGGTGTTCTGTTATTGGGACATGGCTTCTGTCTAGGTAAATATAAATGCTACAGAAAAGATAGTAAAAGAAAATCCAAAAAAAAAAATAGTTCATCTTTTAGAGTAGGAGGCCGAGGTCAACTTTGCCTTCATTACTAGCTTGTGTTATATAACACTCAATGCCTGATGCCCTTTGAAGGTTGAAAAAGAAAATAAATAGTGAATCTTGAAAGTACCATGAAGCATGAACTCTAGTAACATTAAATGTCAAGTTGCTATAAAGTTATATCATGATTCATAATGACTTAGATTTAGCTGATTTAGGCTTAACTAGATAGGTCTTGCCATACTAATAGATTTCCTCCTTTTTTTATTATAATAAGTGAGGGTGCTCCGACTCTTTTCCCATGCAAGATAGCAAATAAGAACAACTAGCATATGCATATATGATCAATTTTTCATTTCCCTTAACTGCACTAGGACTGATGAATTAATGTAGGCATATATTAAATGAATCTAGCAATATCTCTACTCAATTTGGTGGAAGTCAATGCATATGCAAAATGCTCTACTTCTATTTTTATCCATCTTCTATCTGGGTAACATGAAATTCACCTCTTTTTTTTCTTGTTACAATCAATACTAAATATCAAAACTTGAATCGATACTAAATTGACTTCTCTGTTTAACAAAGGTTCAAAAAGTTGTTCCCAGGTGCGCCATTATAAGTCATTAGCATTAAAGAGTTGATAACATTTTCTTACCCCATGCACTTTAGGAATAACTCCCTCATAACACCTATCTAACCCCTCTATAGCATCATCATATAACCCATATTCCTATACTAGGGAATTTGAGATATTCCAACGCTTTCTAATGAGAAGTTGTCCGTACATATTCGGCCTGTGTAATTCAAGCTTCATTCTCAGAAGCCTCCTATCTAACAAGTAACCATTAATCAAAACAAGCAGCTTCATGTACTAGATACCATTATGTACAACCAACTAATCAAAACATAGCTCTAACCAATCAACTTTATTTTTGTTATCCTTAACCTTTCAACATATATAATTTGTAACATTCCCGAAAATGTACTCGTCTAGTGAAAAGCCTATTAAGTATTAAGAATAGGTATTAGGGATACATATGCATCACAATGCCCAATATTTAGAAATATTGGGCATATTAGAAAATAGTGTATTAAAGGGTGTTAGCCAATTTTCAATGTATTAACAAGCTTGCCCAAGAAATGTACCTGCAAAAAAGATCATAAGCTAAATATATTCATTTTTATCGTTCACAAAATGAGTGTGGGGCATCCGTATGTCAACCGAGGCACCATAGCAAATGACCAATTAAAAGTTGCACGTAGATTAAGCAATGCCCAATGACATAGTGAGGACCCTATAACAATAAGTAAACATTCCTAATGAACCATCAAGAATAGTTAGTTAGGATATTACAAGCAACACATGTGCAAGCAGATGTGAAAAACCGCCCACGAGGGGGACCACCCTAACCGAATTCGGTTAGGGTAGTTAGGGTCCACCCATGTGGGGCCTCCTCTCTAACCAACTATAGACTCTAACTAACTTTCCTAACTAGCTAACTAACCTATGACAAAAAAAAAAGAAACCATCTAGTTCACCCGACAACCTAATACTTAATTGGGTGACACTAACCTAGTAACTAGTTCAAGAGACTACCTCGTATCTAACCTAGGATGGTTCAAAATGGTTTGTTATGGTCCTAATGACTTAGGGAAACTTTAGTAATTACCTTAGGTCCCTTAATTAATTAAATTATCAATTTTATTAATAAATTAAAAATCATTATGATGGTCGAAACTCTTAGAAAAAATTTCAGATTAGACTAAGTTAAATGTTTTCCTATTTTTAGTAAATCTAAGAGGGGTTTTTTAGTAATTAACTAATTAATTTATTTAACTAACTTAATAAGCCTAAGTTTAATTAGTCAAGGTCAGTTCCTAAGACATAGACTTATGTTCAAACACTAGAAAACTCATGATTCGAAATAGTGAGCAAACGAAAGAAACACAGAAAAGTTTCTCTAGATTCTGATAGACGATTTAGAGGTATTGTTCTAGATATTCGTGCAAGGTGATCTTCGTAGATTCAATTCTGCATAAGGTATGGGTTTTCTCTCCTGGAATTCTTTCTCCAAGAGGCCTTTCAAACGTTTTGAATTCATGAATGTCGAAACTAGGGTTTTTCCCAATGATATTGTTGAACGTCAATCTCCCTAGTTATCCTTGTTTTTGATTCTATAAGTATATAGATATAATCTCGAACATGTTGTTGGTATGTGGTGCTAACTAATCATTATGTGTAGGTTTTTAATTTTTTAATGACTAATGAGGCCTATATACTTGATTCATATGATTAGGTTATTAGTTATATGAAATAAAGAATGATGTAATGCTTAATTGTGTTCGAGAATGTGAAGTTTATTAAAATTCGATTTTATGAAGTTAGCTACTGTTAAATGTCGACTTGCTTATTTTAAAGACATCATTATAATACATTCATGGGATAAATTGATAAGGCTAGTGATAACATAATGAAAATTTTCTAATTAAAAGTTTGATTTATGCCAACCAATTGGCTAGCAATATATTGTCCAATAAGTTGAATAGAATTGGCTTACAATGTAAAAAGTTTGGTAATGATATTCTCATGACCATTGTCTAGTTAATAATTGGCTTATGCCAATATATTGGCTAATAATATTCTAGATTACCATAATATGTGAAATTAATCTACTCCAATAAATTTATTTAAAATGTTTCCAAAATATAATACAAAAATTGGCTAATTACTAAGTTATACCAAATTAATCATAACCAATATAACTCAATGAATTCATAACTAAGGGTATTCCAATCATTGGGACAAGTCCCAACATACTCTATCCAAATGAACCATGAATATAAGTAAGTACCTCAAACAAAGTCTATAATGTTCATAAAGAGTGGTATAAACCTATTAAATGTCATTGAACAAGATAGGGTGAGTAATAACACTATTAAAAGATTAGATTTATGAAAGTGACCGGAATAAAGTGTTATAAAAAGTGAGACATGTCCTACTCACAGCTAGACAATTATGCTAAAGATACTCACATAAAAGGGTGTTAATAATCGTGAGACAAGTATCATTAAAACCAAAGTGATAATGTAAGATTAAATTCGCATTTCATCAAGTAAAGAAAAGGATGACCGTTTATCCAAAGAGTTAAGTAAATCTCATAACTAGAAGCAAGCTTCCATAATGTTTTAGTCAACTCTAAAAGATGTAAAGAAAAAGAAGTTGACAAAGCACCGATAGACTAGCAATGAGCTTATGCCAGCACATGTAAGCCTCATGAGATGATTCTACCACCAAGGTGATTAAGTATTCTCCATATGTCTCCTAGTCATCGAACTATGTTGCCAGCATAGGAACTAGCTAGTGGATTTCACCTAAGACAGCTAGGTATAATGCGATTTTACTTTGGTCGGTTAAACACCCCCTTTTCGGTATGGGGAAGACACTGGATTTCATGTTCAGCTCACATGATATGTGTCGATAAAATACTCAAACAAAGTATTTGGTTCACTTTAGCCGTGATGTACCTCTTTTTGGTGTGGGGAAGGCACTGAACTTGGTTTCACTTTAGCCGGTGAACCAACCCTTTTCGGTGTGGGGCAGACTCTTTATTTCATGTTAGTTCAGATCATATAGGTTCAAATTGAACGGTGAACCACACCTTTTCGGTGTGGGGTACACATTGGATTTCATTTTAGCTCGCATGATCTTAATGCTAAAGATTTTTGTAAGAATGTAAGAAAGAAAGAAGAAGAAATGTAAGTTCAAGGTGTGCTAAGGAAGTAAGATCTTAAGTATATCAAATCATCAGTGGTTGATAAGAATGAAGTTTGAATGAGTTATTGGCTTGTGCCAAATAAAAATGTATGCTCCAATATCTTCACGTTATGCAAATGATCAAATATTTTGCATAGCCAAATAAAATTTGGCTTATAATGACTTCTTATATTATGAAAATAAAGGGGAGTAAAAAATAACGAAAAATCAATGTCCCACAATCTCCATAGCATGATAATGATGAAATATGTTTCCTAGCCAATAAAGATTGGCTTGTAAAGACTTCATGCCCAATCTAACAAGAATGGAAAGAGTAACTTGTAGTAAGGGTAGCCAAATTATTTCCTTAGACTATTCGATTACTCACTTGATTCATTGTAGGTATTGGACTATAATGAATCATTAAACTTGTAATTAAAACATAAGATCAAAGAAATCTTTGAACTACAGAACAAAAAGGAGAAAAAGACTGAAAAAAACTAAGTATAAAAAGAAGAGATCGCGGGTTTGGAGGAGCAAATTTCAAAATTTTCGCTCGAGTTGTTCTAAAGTTATGTTCATGATTCCAAGGTCTTGTGTTCAAATATAAAATAAGTTGTGTGCTTTGAATGCATTAAAATATGTCATATTCACACC
Organism: Solanum pennellii; assembly: GCF_001406875.1. Classification (NCBI taxonomy): domain Eukaryota; kingdom Viridiplantae; phylum Streptophyta; class Magnoliopsida; order Solanales; family Solanaceae; genus Solanum; species Solanum pennellii. The sequence continues at coordinate 20,755,597 of NC_028639.1, forward strand.
ATAATTCACAAATAACGAATTTAGAAAGTCTAGTGACTTCACATTCCAAAAATGGCATGTTGTTATAGGAAGAGCTTTCCATGATCATGCATAGTCCTTACGTGTATATGTGCATACACCCATACTTACTACAAGTGGGTACTAACCTTATACTATTACTATTTTATAAGCGCATGTCAAAGAGCAAATTGAAGACTCATTGAAGTGGTTTCAATCAGCGATCTCCAGACTTTGGTAGGTCCTCTTGATTTAGAGGATGCTGCACCTATCATTCCATCTTAGTACTTTAGACATAGCTAGTGGATGTTGTCCCTAGCGTTTCATTTCAGACTTTGTTCAAAGTTTTGTATTAAGTCCATTTGGCAAACTATTATGATATAATGATTCCTTCATTGAATTTCTTAATCGATTGTCGATGGTTGTTTAATTTGAACTCATTAGAATATTATTCTATATAGTTATCATATGAAGTCTACGTATTCTTCACTATGTTTTAAAAGTTTTAAATTTTCCGCAAATTAAACTATACGATTGTGATGAAATCTAAGAAGAGGCTTGTCTACGACCTCTGAGAGGTTAACGACGCCGGTTGCATTTGGATTAAAGAATCCGGGTGTGTAAGAAATGTTTCCTACGAACTGAAGTTACCACAAGACATGGCTTCTGTATATCCAGTGTTTCACGTTTCAATGCTTAAGAAGTGTTTAGGCTATCTAGCATCCATCTTCATGTTGAGGGGTTAGAAGTTGATGAGAACCTTTCTTATGAAGAGGTTCCAGTTGAAATCTTAGATTGCCATGTGAAGCGGCTGAGGAACAAGAAGGTTGCCCCTGTGAAGGTATTATGGAAGAACCACCTTGTTGAGGGAGAGACAAGGGAGGCCGAGGCCGATACGAGATCCTCTTACCCTCACTTGTTCAATTCTTTAGTTTAGATATACTCTTTTTAAGTCTTGTTTTTTCTAAGAAACTCTGAGTTATTAGTACATTAGTCGATTTGATTTTTTATGACCATAATCGTTTGTCTACACTTGAACTATATGAGTTAAAATTAGTTCATACTTGCATTCACGTTGCTGTTTTTGTATAGCGTAGACATGATTATGGTGTTGCATGAGTTGTGATGTGCATTAAGTTAAGTGTGATTAAGAAGGAAGTTCCTCAATATCAAACATGAAGCTTCAGATAAGCTTGAGTAATATGCATCATCCATAGTAAGTGTGAATTAGAAATTCACAAAGAATAAAGTTTCAAGTATGTTGATGTGTATTCGAAATTAGCCTCTTTGATTTATAATTATGAGTAGTGCCATTCGGGGAAGAATGTTTCTAAGGGGGGGATAATATAACATTCTAAAAATTTACTCGTCTAGCGAAGAGCCTATTCTGTTTTAAGAATAGGTATTGGGGGTACATAGGCATCCCAACACCCAACATTTAGAAATATTAGGGATATTAGAAAATATTGGCTTAAAGGGTGTTAGACAATTTTCTATGTATCAACAAGATTGGAAAAGAAATGTACCTGCAATAAAGATCTTAAGCTAAAAATATTAATTTTCATCATTCACAAAATGAGTGTGATGCATCCGTGTGTCAAGCCTATGCACCATAGCACATGACTAATTAAAATGGGCATGTAGATTAAGTAGTGCCCAAGGACATAGTGAGGATCCTTGGGACAATAAGTATACATTACTAATGAACCATCAATAATAGTTAGTTAGGAAAGTACAAGCAACACATGTGCAAGCACATATGAATAACCGGCCAAAAGGGGGACCACCCTAACTGAATTCGGTTACGGTAATTAGGGGGCAGGCGTGCGCAAGGGTCCACTCATGTTCGGAATAACTCTCTAAAAGAATCTAGAATCTAACTAACTTACCTAACTATATAACTAAACTAGGACAAACAAAAATAATCTATCTAGTGCACCCGACAACCTAAGACTTAATTGGGTGACACTAACCTAGTAACTAGTTCAAGAGATAACCTAGTGCCGAACCTAGGATTGTCCAAAAGGGTTAGTTATGGTCGTAATGATTTAGGGATACTTCAGTAATTACCTTAGGTCCCATAATTAATTAAATTAGCAATTTAATTAATAAATTAAAAATCATTATGTTGGCTGAAACTCTTAGAAACAATTTCAAATTTGACTAAGTTAAATGTTTTCCTATTTTTTGTCAATCTAGGAGGGGATTTTAGTAATTAACTAATTAATTAATTAATTTAAATAATCAGCCTAAGATTAATTAGTCAAGATCAGTTCCTAAGGCTTAAACTCACGTTCAAACACTAGAAAACTCACGACTAAAAAAAGTGAGCAAACGAAAGAAAAACAGAAAGTTTCTCTCGATTCTCTTAGGCAATTTCAAGGTATTCTTCAAGGTTTTCGTGCAAAATGATCTTAGTAGATTCAGTTCTACATAAGGAATGTGTTTTCTCTCCAAGAATTCTTTCTCCAACTGGCCTTTCAAATGTTTTGAATTCATGAATGTCGACACTAGGGTTGTTCCCAATGATATTGTTGAATGTCCATCTCCCATGTTATCGTTGTTTTTGATTCTATAAGAATATAGATATAATCTGGAACACTTTTTTAGTATGTGGTGCTAACTCAACATTATGTGTAGGTTCTTGATTTTAAAATGATTAATGAGGCCTATATACTTGATTCATATGATTAGGGTATTAGTTATATGAAATAAAGAATGATTTACTTCTTAATTGTATTCGAGAATGTGAAGTTTGTGAAAAGTCGATTACGAAGTTAGCTACTGTTAAATGTCGACTTGCTTCTTTTGAGAAGATCATTATAATACATTCATGAGATTAATTGATAAGGATAGTAATAACATAGTTAAAATTGTTTAGGTGAAAGTTTTATTTATGACAACAAATTGGCTAGCAATATATTGTCCAAAAAGTTGAATAAAATTGGCTTACTATGTCATTTCGTTAAAAATTGGCCAATGATATTCTCATGACCATTGTCTAATCAAAATTTGGCTTATGCCAATATATTGGCTAACAATATTCTAGATTACCGTAATATGTGAAAAATTAGTCTATACCAATAAATTGACTTACAATGTATTTCTAAAATATAATTAAAAAATTTGCTAATGATTAAGTTATACCAAATTAAGCATGACCAATTTAACTCAATGAATTCATAACTAAGGGTATGTCAATTATTGGGACAAGTCCCAACATACTCTATCCAAATGCACCATGAATATAAGTAAGTACCTTGAACAAAGATTATGACGTTCATAAAGAGTGTTATAAATCTACCAAATGTCATTAAACAAGATAAGGTGAGTAATAACATAATTAAAAGTTTAAGAATCAAGAAAGTGAACAGAATGAGGTGTTAAAAGAAGTGAGACAAGTCTCACTCACACCTAGACATTTATGCTAAAGATAATCTCATAAAAGGGTGTTAATAATCGCGTGACAAGTCTCATTAACACCAAGATGATAATGTAAGGTTTAATACACATTTCATAAAGTCAATAAAGGGATGACCGGTAATCCAAAGAGTTAAGTAAACCTCAAAACTAGAAGCAAGCTCCCATAATATTTGAGTAAACTCTAAAAGATGTAAAGAAAAAAAAGTTGAGTAAAGCACCGATATACTAGCAATGAGCTTGTCCCAGCAATGTAAGCCTCATGAGATAAGGCTACAAACAAGGTGGATAAGTAGTCTCCGTACGTCTCCTAGTCTTTGAACTATGTTGCCAGCGTAGGAAATAAGTAGTGAATTTCACCTAAGAGAGCTAGGTATGATGCGGTTTCACTTTGGCTTGTGAAACCACCCCTTTTCGATGTGGGGAAGACACTGGATTTCATGTGTAGCTCACATGATCTATGTCGGTTAAATGCTCAAGGAAAGTATTCGGTTCACTTTAGCCGTGAACCACCTCTTTTTGGTGTGGGGAAAACACTGAACTTGATTTCACTTTAGCCTGTGAACCACCCCTTTTTGGTGGGGGCAGACATTGGATTTCATGTTAGCTCACATGATCTAGGTTCACTTTGATCGGTGAACACCCCCTTTTCGGTGTGGGCCAGGCACTGGATTTCATGTTAGCTCACATGATCTTAATGCTAATGATTTCTTTAAGAATGTAAGAAAGAAAGCATAAGAAATGTAGGTTCAACGTGAGCCTAGGAAGTAAGAGCTTAAGTATAACAAATCATCAGTGGTTGATTAGAATGAAGTTTCAATGAGTTATTGGCTTGTACCAAATCAAGATGTATGCTACAATATCTTCACGTTATACAAATGATCAAATAATGGGCATAGCCAAATAAAAATATGCTTATAATGACTTCTTATATTATCCCAATAAAGGGGAGTAAAACATATTGGAAAATCAATGTTCCACAATCTTCATAATATGATAATGATGATATAAGTTTCCTAGCCAATAAAGATTGGATTATAAAGATTTCATGCCTAATCTAACAAGAATGGAAAGAGTAACTTGTAGTAAGGGTAGCCAAATCATTTCCTTAGACTATTGAATTACTTACATAATTCATTGTAGGTATGGGACTACAATGAATCATTGAGCTTGTAATTAAACCATAAGATTAAAGAAATCTTTGGACTACACAACAAAAAGAAGATAAGACTGAAAAAAAAACTAAGTATAAAAAGAAGAGATCTCGGGTTTGGAGGAGCAAATTTCAATATTTTCGCTCGAGTTGTTCTAATGTTATGTTCATGATTCCAAGGTCTTATGATAATATAGAAAATAAGTTGTGTGCTTTGAATTCATTAAAATATGTGATATTCATACTATAATTCACAAATAACGAATTTAGAAAGTCTAGTGACTTCACTTTCCAGAAATGGCATGTGTTATAGGAAGAGCTTTCCTTGATCATGCATAGTCCTTACGTGTATATGTGTATATACTCATACTTAGTACAAGTGTGTACTAACTTTATACTGTTACTATTTTATATGCGCATGTAAAAGAGCAAATTGAAGACTCATTGAAGTGGTTTCGATCAGCGATCTCCAGACTTTGGTATGTCCTCTTGAGTTAGAGGATGCTACAACTATCATTCCAGCTTAGTACTTTAGACATAGCTAGTGTATGTGTTCCCTAGCATTTCATTTCAAACTTTGATTCAAAGCATTGTATTAAGGCAATTTGGTAACCTATTACGATACATCCTTCATTAAATTGCTTAATCGATTGTAGATGGTTGTTTAATTTGAGCTCATTTGAATATTATTCTATATAGTAATCACATGAAGTCTATGTATACTTCAATATGTTTTAAAAGTTTAAATTTTTCGCAAATTTAACTATACGATTGTGATGAAAGCAAAGAAGAGAATTGTCTACAACCTCTAAGATGTTAACGATGCCAGTTGCATTCGGATTCCAGAATCCGGGTGTGACATAATTCTCAATACCTAACATATAGATCATAAAAGGACACACCATACATATATTATTCGCACCAATTGGTACACTTATCCCTATGTTTTATAGTCAGGAGAAGAATACAAATGTTATTAGTAAGATTCAGAGATGTTGGCACATACCATATAGTTGCCAAACCTTAACATACTCGGGAGGACATACGGTGAGAATTCGATCCTTGTCAGCCTATAACGGGTATCTCTAGTAACACTATTGCACTGATACATCCACCTATAAAATTATGTCACTGGCTTCGTTGAACTAAATTAAACTGGTTTAAGTAATCAAGGTCAAGAACATGTGCAACGCTAAAAATTCAATGCATATCAAAGATTAAGAACAACTGACCTCTATAGGAATAGATACTGTAAGCATGGAGAAAATAAAGTATCACATCCTACAAGACCACACCCTTGAAGTAAGTGAACAATCTATGATTGTAATCGGCGTAATCAACCACTCGGAGGTCTTATACAAGCCCTTTCATATCATTCATCGCCTAAACATAGTGAAAAGTAGTGCGGAATCAAAACTTTTCACAAAACATAATATAGTCTTCAAAATCTCTTTCATATAAAAGTAGTAGAAAATACTAAGCCACAATCTAATAATCTTAAGACATAAGAATACTTGGGACATGGCCCATACTTCAAAATACGAATATAGAAATACTAAGTCTATTACAATACTTTTAATGAAAACATATAAGACATATATGCCCTCAAGTCAAGTGAGGACATGCTCAACTTCTATTGAACGTTCTTCTAAGTCGAAGTCTTCACTTCTCAAAGCTCCTCACTTATAAAGAACTATATATATAGATAAAAGCATGGAGTTAGTACAATCACATGTACTAAGTATGGCATTATGCATAAAAATCATGATAACGGACTTTTATTGGAAATATGCATCTTTCCATTTAAAAATCATATTATAATCATAAGAACAACATTTAACAACTTGAAAACACATAAGATAACATTCCAACAAAAAATCATATTTCAGAGATCACCTTACAGTGAACGCATTCAGTGTTACAGTGAATTATTTCACTGTACAGTGAAGATGTTTATTCGTCACTTAAGACACCCTTTAGCATGTAAACTTCTCAGTTAAATCTATCCTATGATTCACTCAAGTCCCACAAAGAGAGACCGCCCATACACCCTCTCTAGATGTGCCTAAACGACCGTTAATATTACTTATTAAGAGTCACATACACACTTCAAGACATCAAACATAGCAACGTATAGACATTATGATATTTCCTCATCATAGGCTATAAAAAGACTTACTTAAGTAGATAAAGAAGATAACGTCCATCATTCACCACTTCAAGACTACCTAAATAATCCATAGGACTTCCTAAGTTTGGGTAATGTCCACATAATCAACATCTTCCCTAATTAGAGTCATTCTTAAGAATCATCTAGGTAATATACGAAGTGACCATTCCTATGCCCCCTTCACACCTTAACTACACAACCCTTAAATCCTCTAGATAGGTACTTATTCCTTTTAAATACTCCATAACATAAGTCCTTAGTTCATTTGTTCATAAAGACTCATACATCACATAAAGGACATTCAAGTAATGGTCTTGGACAAGACCCAGGGACTCTATCTAACTCCTTCAAAGACTATTGTGCAATGTCTAGATAGCGTCCCATACCACCACCTAAACTTCATAGAACTTCTGTAGTACTAGTAAGCATCCCACATGATGAGAATAGGCAATAACCTACATAGACCATGATAGGTAGACATGGAATCTGGAGTTCTAACCTACTCCGATGAGGGTTTTCTACTTTCCAAGAGTAGAAATAGGACACATCCCATGTAGGTACATTGTTAAGAAGCATGAAAGTCTTTTATGTACTCTAGTCTCATTCTCAAGTAGAGGTACATTGTACTCTAGTCTCATTCTCAAGTAGAGCTACTTCGTATTACATAATCACTCGGTGCTAGCCTTGGTTCTCATAGACTAATTGACATTAAAGGATCACATGAAGAGGGTTCCTTATGTAGTTCAAACCCAATCACCTTCACCCTACAAAGGAAATCCAGTATGGCTACCTTCCAATGACTAAGATAGCTCATTATAACTTTCCTAAGAATTAATATGATGTCGTTCCAGCCAATTAACCTTAAGTCCACCATTACAGTACATGAAGGATACCATTGCGGCTCTCGACTTTAACATTCATAACATAACCTTTACCACATACATGACCTTCTTAATATCCTCTAAGGTATCACATATCTTTCATTCATACATGACAAAGGTGCACTAAGTCTACCTATTATAGAAATCCCATAATCTCATAACATTCATTCATAATCAAGTAAGAGACACAAGTATACCAAACAAGACACGACATTCTTTCACCTTATCACATATAGCATATTATTCTTTAAAGCACTTATGAATGACCCTTATCTTCTTAATGTCATCCTATACATTACTATATCATTAACAATATAACCATCATAACTCATATAGTCAAGTAGGACAATCATGTATCAACATCAAAGACTACACATATAAGCACATGGTCATAGTCTAAAATGATCACCTACACAACATCAATAGATCACTTATAATTTCACATTTCTTAACAAGTAAATAGATATCCTCATACTTCACATAATCAATTACATAAAAAGCCACATTACTTCAAATAGTGTCGACAAGGTCAGGATCATCATATTGCATAAAGTAACGCCGACAAGGCCACGTCAATTAACATAACACCGCCACCATAAGTGGACCATACGAATCAAAACATAATTGAAGTATAAATAACATCAAAATAAGATAAATACGTCTGCTTAGGTCTAAACATCCTCAACACCTCAACTTGATACTAATTCATCCAATTCAATAGCATAAGACCCTTACTAATGGCTATGAACTATAATTCAATCTAGAAACTATGATAATCAATGAAAATAGGTCAATTAAATAGATATTCAACAATTTAAGATAACCTAGATATCAATTGTACACAATTCTTACATCATTAAAAAGCCCGTACAAATCTACACTAGAATTCAATAACATTAGGTTAATAACAAGTAACCCATACCTTAGTCAAAATCTAGGGTTCATATAATTCATGGGTTCATAGGTAATTTATATTAAAATAATCAATACAATATCGTTTAAATCATTATTCAAATTTTACAAATTATTATTGCAAAAACCCATGGTAGAATCATGAAATCGGACAATTCAACTTTAGAAACTCTTAAAACATCTTGAGAACTGGGGTTCCTTGATGAAGAGAGTTTCAAGGATCAATATCTATACATCAATAATGATAATTCTTCACTTTCATGAATAATTTCCACTCAAAACGTCACCTCCAAGCTGTTCCTTGACTTTGAACTTCAATGGAGATTTTGGGATTTTCTTAAGGAATTTTGGGAATTTGATTTAGAAGAATGAAATATCCGACGTTTTAAACACTTATATACACAATTTAAATATCCAATAGACCCCTTATAAACCTCCAATACATCCGCCTAGAATTGGGGTGAATTTCAAGTTCACCACTAGACCTAACATTAACTGCACGCAGGCACACAGGACAATCAACGGACTGCCCACCGATGGGGCATAAGCCCACTTACGGGGTGTGCTGGCAACCGTCGATGGGTTAAGAGGTTGGGAACTGGTATCCTTGCCACCCAGTGTAAGTACCTAGCCATGACCACCACCAACGAGGCGTCCACCAGGCTACTGGCCATCGATTGCCTTCCATAGGTGGACTGCCTGTTGGCAGTTTTGGCCACCAACTTGGGTCCTTCCTCAAAGACCCTTGGTCGGTCCTTGGGGATAATTTCCCGGACGTTTCCAACCCAAATACGATATTATGTTTTAACACCTCTCACATAAATTTCATCCAAACGAACACGTAAAACTAGACAAAAAACGCCTAGACACACAAGATTATTTCAAGGAACATCTTTTGAACATCACGGACATTGTAGGACGTTTGACCTCTAAACTCCACGAAACTGGACACACTGCCTATATGTGCTATAATAACTCATTTATAGACCTTAAATCCTCATTAATCAAACAATAGCACATAAAACCATACAATATTTAATAGACTTTACAATAAGTACACATTAGAACATCCTTGGACTTAAGGATTCCTTTCCTTGATCTTGGGAAATCACCTATCAATCTATTCACCATTCAAGACATCTTTAAGCATCCATAACCTACACTTTGTGTAATAAGTAGAGAAGAATGGGATTAGTACAAGAATGCACTAAGTATGGCAACCATGCAAAAACATGCATTAAAAAGGGTCCTTTTTGTTGAAAATCATATTTCATGCCTTTTTGAGTAAATCCTTATGAAACCTTTAAACAATAGCCTTTAAATAATTTTCACACTTCATAGAAATACAACCAAAGGCTAAACATCATAGAAAAGCACATATAGAATTTAAGTCCAATTTGAGATCATTTTATAGTGAGCTCATTCCTTTTTACAGTGAACAATTTCTTTTAATTTAGTAGTCTCCCAAGTAATCTTTTAGGGATACTTGGTGCAATGTATCACCTTAGGACCACAAGGAAAATCATACATATCATCTACACTAGACAACACATACCATCATAGAAGTATACTACGAAATAGACATAGTTAAGTCGAGACCTTCATCATATAGTCAACATGATCAACATCATGCATAAAGGCTCATATCATGCACATCTTCATAAAAAACACACAAATACTACAATGTCATGCATAAGGAACACATACATAGTGACATGCATTAGAACACCTTCCTAGAACTTCCTAAGGAGCTACTTGTGCAATGTCTAGAGGGGTTCATTACTTCCACCTATCCTAAGTAACCTCCCTTAGTCATTCTATTTAAGGTCCTAGTCATTTAATTCCATTGTCCATTTTAATTTAGGGAAACTATAGCCTTAACCAACATAGACCATGAAATGCAAAACATGAAATCCGGTGTCATTAAACCCCACATCGGTAAAGGGTGGTCTTCCGGTCAAAGTAGAACAAAACGTAACATAGCTTTTTAGGTGGATCCTCTAGCTAGTATTATCTGGTGGCAACATAGTTTCTGGACTTGGGGGAATTATGGAAATATCAACTATACACCCTATGTTTGGTCATGAGGCTATCCACCCTGTGAAGACCATAGTGAACCCTACCTCCCCTATTTGGGAAAGTGTCACTCCCTCACATGAGGACCGTGGTGAACCCCACCATCCTTATATTGGAAAGTGTCACCCCCTCATCTACAAGCTAACTCAGTGCTAAGATATGTTCTGTTTATTGAAAAAGACCTTATTATTATTTATTTGTAAAACATAGGCTTAGGATATATAAAACCATATGCTTATAACATATTCAAGAACCTATCTAGTTTTAGAGTATTCTTGGGCACACCTTTAAAGGCACCTCTATTAACTAGATCATCTTTCATGTGTGTGAATGTATACATATATATGATAAAACCTTTGAGATAACACATTAAGACACACATGTTCATACATACATATTCATACATATAGAAACCAAAACTAGAACTATCCTATCAAGATACACATGTGCAATGCATAGGCAACGTCCCATACCCTTTCCCATACAAGTAGACCTATCAAGTCATCCTAGCTAAGGAAACACATATGATTCTTTACCAAGCATCATCTTAACATGCATAGTAGAAGACACTAGTGAATATGAGAACTACCTTTCATTTAGACATCATGACCTATACTACTAGTAACATGCATGTAAAGTGAGTATGTGTGTACATTGGTCAACATGATCACATAATGTCTATCAATATCATATTGAGGTGGCCACCCTCGTAGACCATAATATACCTTCAAGCATAAACCACACAACACACAACAGCATAGAAGACAAGGAAACTTCATATTACACTTAAGACTCCTAACTTGTGATATTCATGCATTCACATAGGGGTACATAGGTAAGGGATTATTAACCATTTTTAAATCATCAATGAAAGAACCTATACTTCACCCTAACATGGATATACACATGCTTACACAATAGCCATACAACCTAAATCATAACAAGAATAGGAATGTAGGCATAAGCTTCATATAGTAACATCATAACCACATGCTCATATATTCATCATTTCGCCATCATGGATATGTTCAACACAAATATAGATTGACAATAATGTAACACCTCAAAAATAAGTGTACCATACAACACAATGTCGTACAAGGCTTCAGAACTATAATACAATAAAGAAAGTAGAAGAGATTAGCATCCTTACCAATTTCTCACCCTTTGTTCATCATTGATCAATACACCTTGTTCATGAACAATTCATATATAGGTAAGTATATAAATGTACTTTAATCATAGAAGAAACCATGTACAAGTCGCTACAAGATCATGCTATAACATAATACAAGGCGTCTCACATGTACTAGGAAGTAGAAGAACATAGACCATTAGCCAATTTCTTTTATATGGATTATAGATCATATTTCATGAATCGTATCACTCTAAAGAAGTAGCTAATCCTACACTTAGTCTCAATGAAAACATGATTAAGGACTTCAACATCAAGCTACAACATAGGCATTAGATTTGTCAATTTGCAAGAGAATAGAGGAATTTGCCAATACTATCAATTCCCTAAGGCCTTAATCACCAATAAGATATTACCAATAAAAGTACATTCTAGGAAGTAGCTAATGAAATCATAGACTAGATGATACACTACTACAATTGCCATTAAAGTCGACAAAAACATGCTTCATTTAAGGTGTTCATGGAAGGCAAGCTTACATCGGTTAATCCTATTCAAACTATCATGAATTGACCCATATTGTATTCATTACATATAATTCATCCTCATATTTCGTTATAGGCAGCAGCTACAGACATTAACCATGATCAATTCGTATAACAACTAACCTAACGTCAAGATAACAAGTTACAACTCCATAGACTATAAGAACCTAGATTAATTCAAACCAAGCCTTCTTTATTTTGATCATTGATGATTTATATCCACAATGGAACCGTAATATTTACCTAAAACAGTAGGTGCAAGAACCACAACATAATCAAGTTCAACATTTAATCATAAAACGGCCCATGTTACAGTGATTTCCTAGAATACTAAGCTAGGCATGTTCAATTCTTCATACATGGATCCACATGGACCCTTCATTATAAAATCATGAACAATTTATGTAAATAACAATAGATACAATCACTTCAACGTAATAGAATCATAACTCAATCGATAACAAATCAAGATCATAAAGCACATACAAGGCTAAATCATTTTTGTTATGTAGCATAGGTTCATCATGCAATTGGACTGAAAGCCACTTCCAAATCAGTAGATAATTATCAATACATTCATATTATGATTTTGAAATCAATTTCAAAAAGAACCAATGGTAGATTACAGAAGAAAGTCTTTTATTATATTTTTCTCTTTTGAAATCATTGAGAATGGCCCTCTAGATGTAAAGATAACTAGAGATGAAGATCTCCATAAATTTGTCTACTTTAAAAGATCTAAATCTTGTTGATTCATCCATACAAAACCCATCTCCAAGCTGTTTTTGAGCCTCACGGACAATGGAGGTTTGAAGGGAAATATTTTTGGAGGGAAAGGCTTCAATCGTGTGAGAGGATTGTAGAATGAGGTGATCACGTTTTTGATGACCTATATACACCCAAAAATATCTATATAAACCTATTAGGGCAAAGTTAGTAGGTTGGGTGAATTTCCTATTCAAACCATTAATTAAAATAGACGTTGCTTCCAGTTGCACGCCACCATTGACGGAGGCACTGACGGGGCGTTGGCCTGTCAACGGATCGTGCCTAGCTTCCGTCGACTGGTACATAGCCAAAATCTTGGCTTGTGACCTTCCCAAGGAAAGTTCCAGTCGACTATACCTGACCAACGGGCTGTTGGTGGACAACTGGCCGTCGTTGGATCCGTCAATGGACACTGCCAAGGCATTGTCTCAACCAGCCTTGGGTCCTTCTTTTGGGCCTCTTGTGGGGCCCTTTTACAAATAGTACCCAGACGTTTCCAACGTGATTAAAGCCCTTAATGATGTTTAGACATTCCACATAAATTACATCCAAAACAAAAACCTAAAAGAAGTCCAAAAAGGCCAAGCACTATCAAGACAAACGTTGAACGTCTTAAGGGCTATCTTTCGAACGCCGTAGACGTTCTTCTTCATTTGACCTCCAAACCTCTCGAAACATCATATACAATCATTAAACATCGTTATAACTCAATTATAGGATTAACAATATCATGAAGCACAAATATAAGCATGCAAAGACACATGAGGCACATAGGTAACTAGTCGTCGAACGTTTCGATCGTCCATTGATGTTTGACTTCCAAATCACTTACAACCTTACACACTGACTCTAAACCATATTATGATATATTTTATGACCATATAAACTTAATATAAACATGTTAGTCTCTAGAAACCCTGTCTCATTTTGGGGTCTTACAATATCCCCCACATGGGAACATTCGTCCTCGAATGACACTTAAGGCTCTTTTATCACAACAAGGACTTCAATGCACCATAGAGCATTTCATAAAATTTATAAGAATATCAAATAATTTTATCACTCAATGCATATTAGCAGGCAAAACCAATGCTCACTCACTTTTTAATGCCTCAAACACATAGGCTCTTATAATGTTCATAGGAGGAACATCCTTCTCCTAAAGATAGCATGGTCATTACACCTTATTTAATTAAGAGATCATCTTGCAAGGCCACATAGGCAGATTTCAACAATACTCAAAACAAGTATGCACTCATACTTCAATGCACATAGACTTTAGTAAACTGAATCAACAAAGATCTTCATTTGTTAGAGGTAGTGCCATGAAGGTCATATTCAATCAAACCATGCTTAGTGGTGTCCATGGAGGAATGCCCTTCTCCTCAACACTCTTACATGTATCATGAGTTCACACCTAATCAAGGTACAAGTTCAATTTCCTCTTAAAATGAGTAATTCTCAACTTTTAACAAAGACATGCTCATGATTCCTTCCTAGTGAAGTCCAAATTGTAAGTCACACCAAGTACATCACAACAAGTAGGAAGCCATTTCACGAAAATTCAATCCCTAACATAGTACTCACCTTCACGGTAAACATAATTGAGAAGAATAACACAAATCATAGGCATACACATGAGCACTTACCTAAACATCCTTTCACTTTTCAAGAATGAGCCTAGAATTATTCATTCGAAATCTTAAAAGTCACATAGTTTTCAAGAGACTCAACATATTTTATTTGAAAGAGACTCAACTTTTTATTATAAGGCTAAACATTACACTTGTCAAGTGACTAAAACAAGTTTCTTATCTTATCTCATGAAGTCCAATGCACAATTAGCATATTAAGATGCACAATACACATGAGAAAACATGGATTCTATAAAAAAATGTCTTTCATGCACTTTTGAATCTTAAAATATCCTTAAGGTAATGTCAATCAAGACATATGAAACATATAGAGGTCATGCAATTCATACTTTATGCAAAACTCTATTCATGAACAAGCTTACTTAATTTTTAATAGACTCAAGTTCAAGTAAGAATAAAGAACAAGCTGGAAAATATCTACAACCTTACTACTCAATCACCATCCCCCACATAGGGTAAACCCAATTAAGAGCAACTTACCCAAACTTAAGACGATCTTAACTAAACAATCTTCATTTGTCATCACTTAAAAATGATTACAATTTAGAAGGAATTTACTGTAAGTCAAGCAAGGCACTTAAAACTTCATCTCATAGGCAATTTATCCTCAATTATCAAATTAAGTCATCTCATTCAACCACATAGATACAAAGGGAAACATTGGACATTTAAGCACATATTATTAGGGTAGCATTCTTCCGTAGGTAGTCACCAAGCATTTCAAGTTCAAATTGTAGCATAAGGCTACAATCAAGCAAAACCATTTAGGAACACATCATTCAAAAAGAACTCATTTTATCCTTAATAACTTCTAACATACATAACTATATCATGACATATATTTTTCAACATAACATGCTATTTCACATAGTTTTCATATATATCCATAATTGGCATCACATCATCAAAACATATCAAAATTCACCTTCACACATACTCATTCAAACCATAAAACTAAGATAAGCATTTTAAACTCACCTTTTCTCTCTCAAGCATAGAGAACAATCTCATCCAAGAAATCATATCTAAAAAGAATAACAGACAAGAAAACATAAAAGAGAGATCTTAGAGAGTTAAAGTCTTTGACACTATATGAGAATGATGAAGAAGGGAAACTCTATCGTCCAATAGCCTCTCATACCATTTGATGTGTTGCGACTCACAACCAATCATACAACACTCTACTAGACGTGGAAATATGAGACTTCTTTGACCCTAAACAACTTTTAAAAACCTCGTGCTTTGATACCACGATTGTCACATCTGAAGAGCACCCCCTAGAAGTAACATGGCGTACTTGACCTCTCGATTGTCTTATAGAAGATCATAGTTATCATTCATCGCATCGACATAGTAAATTTAGTAGAAAATTTAAAATTTTTCATACCAGCTCATAGTCTAGAAACTTTACTTCATATACATATAAATTATATGTTATAATACGTATATAGACTTTAAGTCTCTTTTCCATCTTAGAATCATCAACATTAAAATAAATTAGGGACACGACCCTTAAGACATAATACAAAACTATACAATATTTAATAGACTTTACGATAAGTACACATTAGGACATCCGTGGACTTAAGGATTCCTTTCCTTGAGCTTGGGAAATCACTTATCAAGCTCTTCATAATTCAAGACATACGTCAAGCATCCATAGCCTACACTTTGTGTAAAAAGTAGAGAACAAAGAGATTAGTACAAGAATTTACTAAGTATGACAACCATGCAAAAATATGCATTTAAAAAGGACCTTTTTTTTGAAAATCATATTTCATTCCTTTTTGAGTAAATCCTTATGAAACCTTTAAACAATAGCATTTAAATCATTTTCATAGTTCATTGAAACACAACCAAAGGCCAAACAACATAGAAAATAAAATATAGAATTTAAGTCCAATTTGGGGTCACTTTACACTGAGCTCATTCCTCTTTACAGTGAACTATTTCTTTTAATTAATTAGTCTCCCAAGTAATCCTTTAGGGATACTTTGTGCAATGTATTACCTTAGGACAACAAGGAAAATCATACATATCATCTACACTAGACAACACATACCATCATAGAAGTATAATACGACATAGACATAGTTAAGTCGAGACCTTTATAATATAGTCAACAAGATCAACATCATGCATAAAGACTCATATCATGCACATCTTCATAACAAGTAGACAAATACTACAATGTCATGCATAAGGAACACATACATAATGACATGAATTAGAATACCTTCCTAGAACTTCCTAAGAAGCTACCTGTGCAGTGTGTAGATGGGTCCATTACTTCCACCTATCCTAAGTAACCACCCTTAAGTCATTCTATTTAGGGTCCTAGTCATTTACTTCCATTATCCATTTTAATTTAGGGAAACTATATAATTAACCAACATAGACCATGTGATGCTAAACATGGAATCCGGTGTCGTAAAACTCCACACTGATAAAGGGTGGTCTACCGGCAAAAGTTGAATAAAACATAAAATAGCTTTCTAGGTGGATCCACAAGCTAGTATCCTATGTTGGAAACATAGTTTATGGAACTGTGGGGAATCATGGAAATATAAAATCTACACCCTATGTTAGGTCATGAGGCTATCCACCCCGTGAAGAATGTAGTGAACCCTACCTCCCCTATTTGGGAAGGTGTCACTCCCTCACATGACGATCGTGGTGAACCCCGATTTCCTTATATTGGAAAGTGTTACCCCCTCATCTACTAGCTCACTCGGTGCTAAGCTAAGTTCTCTTTCTTTAAAAAGCCTTTATTATTATTTATTTTTAAAACATAGGCTTAGGATATCTAATCCCATATGCTTATAACATATTCAAGCACCTATCTAGTTTTAGAGTATTCTTTGGCACACCATTCAGGGTCCCTCTATTAACTATATCATCTTTCATATGTGTGAGTGTAAACATATATGTAAGCTAACCTTTAGCATAACACATTAAGACACACATGTTCATACATACATATTCATACATATAGAAACCAAAACTAGAACTATCATGTCAAGGTACACATGTGCAATGCATAGGCATAGTCCCGTACCCTTGCCCATACTAGCACCTATGAAATCATTCTATCTAAGGAAACACATATCATGCTTTCAGAAACATCATATTAACATGCATAGTAGTAGACACTAGTGTATGTGAGAACTACCTTTAATTTAGACATCATGACCTATACAACTAGTAACATGCATGTAAAGTGAATGTGTGTGTACAATAGACAACTTGATCGCATAATAGCTATCAATAACATATTGAGGCAGCCACCCTCGTAGATCATAATATAACTTCAAGAATAAACAACACAACATACAATGGCACAAGAGACAAGCTAAATTCATATTACACTTAAAACTCATAAATTGTGCTATTTATGCATTCACATAGGGGTAAATAGGTAAGGGATTATTAACAATTTATAACTCAACGATGGCAGCACCTGTACATCACCCTAACATGGATATACACATGCTTACACAATATCCATACAACCTAAATGACAACTAGAATAGGAATGTAGGCATAAGCTTCACATAGTATCATCATAAGAACATGCTCATATATTCATCAATTTTCCTTCATGGCCATGGTAAACACATATCTAGATTGAAAATAAAGTAAACACTGCCATCATAAGTGCACCATACCACACAATGCCATACAAGGCTTCATCAACTACAATATTATAAAGAAAGTAGAAGAGATAAGCATTTTTACCAATTTCTCACCCTTTGTAATTATTGATCAATATACCTTGTTAATCAACAATTCATATATAGGGCAGTAGATAAATGTACTTTAATAATAAAACAAACCATGTACAATTCCCTACAAGATCGTGCTATAACATAACACAAGGTATCTCACATGTACTATGAAGTAGAAGAACATAGATCATTAGACAATTTCATTTATATGGATTATAGATAATATTTAATGAATCTTATCACTCTAAGTCATAGGCTAACCCTACAGTTAGTCTGAATGAAAACATGCCTAAGCATTTCAAGATCAAGCTACAACATAGGCATTAGACTTGTCAATTCGCTACAAGATAGAGGAATTTGCCAATACTATCAGTTCCCTAAGGCCTTGATCACCAATCATATATTACCAATAAAAATACATGTTATACAATAGCTAATGAAATCATAGACTAGATGAGACACTACTACGATTTCCATTAAGGTCGACACAAACATGCTTCATATAAGAAGTTCATGGAAGGCAAGTTTACATAGGTTAATCCTATTCAAACTATCATGAATTGACCCATATTATATTCAATACATATAATTCATCCTCATATTTCGTTATAGGCAGCAGCTATAGAAATTAACAATGCTCAATTCATATAACAACTAACCTAACGTCAAGATCACAAGTTACAACTCCATAGACTAGAAGAACCTAGATTAATTCAAACAAAGCCATCTTTATTATGGTCATACATGATTTATATCAACAATTCAACCATAATATTTACCTAAAACTGTAGCTAAAAGAACAACAACATAATCGAGTTAAACATTTAATCATAAAAAGGGTCATGTCACAGTGAATTCGTAGAATACTATGCTAGGCATGTTCAATTCTTCATACATGGATCTACATGGACCTTTAATCATAAAATCATGATCAATTCATCTAAATAGCATTAGATACAAACACTTCAACGTAATAGAATTTTAACTCAATCAATAACAAATCAAGATCATAAAGCCCATGCAAGGCTAAATCGTTTTGGCGATGGAGCACGGGTTCATCATGCAATTGGATTGAAAACAACTTCCAAATCAGTAGATAAAAATAAATACTTTCATATTATGCTTTTGAAATCAATTTAAGAAAGAACCCATGGTATATTTTAGAAGAAAGTGTTTGATCATATTTTTCTCTTTTGAAATCATTGAGAATGGCTCTGTAGACGAAAAGATAAGTAGAGATGAAGATCACCATACCTTTTTCTACTTTAAAACCTCTACAACTTGATGATTCATCCATACAAAACCCAGATCGAAGCAGTTCTTGAGCTTCACCAACAATGGAGGTTTGGAGGGAAATATTTTTGGAGGGAAAGGCTTCAATCGTGTTAGAGGATTCTAGAATGAGGTGATCACGTTTTTGATGACTTATATCTACCCAAAAATAGATTAATAAACGTATTAGTGTCAGTTTAGGATGTTGGGTGAATTTCCCATTCACCCCTTTAATTAAAATAGACGATGCTGCCAATTGCACGCCACCATCGACGGAGGCACTGACGGGGCGTTGCTTTGTCAACGGACCGTGCCTAGCTTCTGTCGACTGGAACATAGCCAAACTATTGGCTTGAGACCTTCCCAAGACAAGTGCAAGTTGTCTATACCTGAACAACGGGCCATTGGTGGACCAACTGGCGGTCGTAGGGTTTGTCAATGGACACTACCAAGTCAGTTTTTTTACCAGCCATAGGTCCTTCTTTTGGGCCTCTTGTGGGGCCCTTTTAGATGACATACCCGGATATTTACAATGTGATTACAGAACTTAAACATTTATAGACCTTATACATAAATTTTATCCAAAACAAACACCTACAACACGTCCAAACAAGCAGATCTCCATCAAGACACACGTTGAACGTCTTAAGGGCTATCTTTCGAACGCCTTGGACGTTCTTGGTTGGTTGACCTCCAAACATCTAGAAACTTCGTATAACATCATTAAAAATCATTATAAATCATTAAGAGTCTTCAAAATCTCATTACACACAAATATAAGCATGCATAGACACATGAGGCACATAGGTGACTAGTCATCGAACGTTTTAGCCGTCCCTTGACGTTCGACTTCCAAATCACTTCAAACTTTACACACCGCCTCTAAACCATATTATAAAAAATTTTATGAACATATAAACATAATAAAAACATGTTATTCTCTAGAAACGCTATCTCATTTTGGGGTCTTACATAGGTGACTTAGTCGTTTAACGCCTTAGTCGTCCCTTGACGTTTGACTTCCAATGCACCTAATACTTTAGCCACTGCCTATATACAATATATTAGACCTATTAAGGACCTTAGAGAATCAAGACCAACATGTAAGGATCTAGTTCACCTAATTCATTTTCGGGGTCTTACAATCTCCCCCACTTGGACAACATTCGTTCTCGAATGACACTTTCCACACTCCGAACACTTCCAAGAATAGGGATTTAACTAGCATCTAATAACAAAACCATTCAAAACATAATCAACGAGAAAATATCAATTTCACGTAGCCAAGAGATTTACAACAAAACAAGAAACTAGAAAACAATTTTATAACTCCTTATGCTACAAACATCACAAGCATCTTTCCAGATAACGAAAACCTATTTTATATTCGATATCATACTTATATACATAAGTTCTAACCCTATTACAAAAATTTTAGACCAAAGAATTATAAAGTTATTTTTCCAAAAAAATTTGCAGTGAAATAGTTCAAGCATACAATGAATTTTAGTAAATTTTTCAAAGATGCCATTTTTAAGCAATTCATGATATATATAAACATGCTAATATGCAATGTAACATCATATAGACACATCTTACAATATAATCATAACTACATAGACACAATCGAAGAAGTTAATGAAATTCAATTTCAACAATACTCCTAAACATCATGCACATGCAACATGCTTCTATACCATTTTATCTCATTTACTAAACATACTCCCCCACTTAAAAAGGAATTCATATTACAACAAAGAAGAAAAGAGAACTTACCAACATCATCATCACTATCATTCTCATCCGTTTCAGATCCTCTTGCTCGTAGTGCATAGAAACGCTTATTTATTGGAGCATCTTCCTTGGGGTACTAGGAGCAACTTGCTTACTCTCCCTTCCTATCGCCCCAATGGTAGGAAAATCTCTCACCTTATGATCATCCTTACCACAACCGTATCAACCACTTGTACCGGCTATACACTTCCCATAGTGTCTCTTCCAACAAGTGACACATGTAGGTTTTTCATTTTGAGAACCACCTCCTTTCTCAAATTTAACCTTAGCGCTCCTAGGCTCATATTGAGTTTGAGTCCTCTTCTTAACCCTAGTTTTCTCATGATCACTAGAACAACCCTTTTTATGTTTCTAGCCATCCTCCTAAGTATAGACTCTTTAATTGCTCTTATATACACCATAAGTCTAGCTACGGTTATATCATCATGTAACATTCTCGTGCGGCATTCTTCCCTTACTAAGTCGGCTACACATGTCACGAAATGACTCATTTCATCCCTTCGATTTGACACAAGAGAGTGAGCATATTTGGACAACATAGAGAACTTAAAAGAGTATACCTCAACACTCATATTACCTTGATTGAGATTGATAAACTCCTCTACCTTAAATTCCCTCATCTCACGGTGAAAGTCATTACAATGAAAAACTTCGTTGAATTATTCCCACTCAAAAGGATCCGACTCCTCCGGCCTATTGCCTTTTCATTGTGTGTACCAAACTTGAGCCACATCATTCAGTTTATATAAATCCAACTCCTCTTTCTCCCTAGATATTACTCTCATAGCATGCACTATCATGTACACCTTATCTATAAACTCTAAGGGATCCTCTCCTACCTTAGAGGCAAGGAAGATAGGAGGATTCATCCTCACAAAGTCTCTCATCCTAGTTGTCATAGTCCTCTCCACAACCCTAGGAATCATACTCAAATTAGCTTGCATAGTCACGACTCGTGCAATAGCAACCAAAGCCTCTCTAATCTCCCTATTAGACATCTCCGAAACCTCAATACCTCCTTACACATTAGGAATAGGATCACCTTGAAGAACACTTGGGCACCTTGCCCATCTTGAGGAACTTGCTTAACTTGCTCAACTTGAGGAGGAACCTCCTCATTCATTCCCTACTCTTCCAACCTTCTAGTGGCCATCCTTCTAGTATTCATCTCCTAGAAACACAAGGAAACACATTAGGAAGGATAGTCATAGCATTTACTCTACCGCACGACATAGGAGTATAAAATAAGGTAAACTCTATCTTCCTATAGCCTCTCACCCGTAGATGTGTCGAGACTCACACCGATGTTCAAGACTCTACTAGACGTGACTTGATGAGTCTTTTTGTTTCCTAATACTACTTTCACAAACCTATGCATTGATACAAGGCCTGTAGCATACCACAAGACCACACCATATAAGTTAGGGTACAATCTCATATTGTAACCAGCCTACTCAAACTCTCGGAGTTCCTTTACAAGCCCTTTCATATCATTCATCGCATAAACATAGTGAAAAGTAGCGTGGAATTAAAACTTTTCACAAAACATAATATAGTCTTCAGAATCTCTTTCATATAAAAGTAATAGGAAATACTAAGTTTCAATATCATCATCTTAAGACAGAAGAATACTTGGGACACGACCCATACTTTAAAATACTAATATAGCAATACTTAGTCCATTACAATACTTTGAATAAAAACATAAAAGACATATGTGCCCTCGAGTCAAGTTAGGACATTCTTCAACTTCTCATTAACAATTTTCTCAGTACATGTCTTCAATTCTCAAATCTCCTCACTTACCATGAACTATATAAATAGATAAAAGCATGGAGTTAGTACAACCACATGTACTAAGTATGGCATTATGCATAAAAATAATGATAACGGAATTGTATTAGAAATATGCATCTTTTCATTTGAAAATCATATTGTAATCATAAGAACAACATTTAAAAACTTGGAAACACATAAGATAACATTAAAACAAAAAATCATATTTTAGAGATCACCTTATAGTGAACGCATTCACTGTTACAGTGAATCATTTCATTGTACAGTGAAGATGCTTATTCTTCACTTAAGATACCCTTTAGCATGTAATCTTCTCATTGAAAGCTATCCTAAGATTCACTTAAGTCACACAAAGATGACCGCCCATACACCCTCTCTAGATGCGCCTAAACGACCCTGAAAATTACTTATAATGAGTCACATACACACTTCAAGATATCAAACATAGCAACTTATAGACACTATGACATTTCCTATTCAATGGCTATAAAAAGACTTACTTAAGTATCTCAAGAAGATAATGTCCATGATTGACCTCTTCAAGACTACCTAAATAATCGTTAAGACTTCCTAAGTTCGGATCATATCCACATAATCGACATCTTCCCTAATTAGAGTCATTCTTAAGACTCATCTAGGTAAGATACGAAGTGACCATTCCTATGCCCGCTTCACACCTTAACTAGACAGCCCTTAACTACTCTACATAGGTACTTATTCCTTTTACATACTACATGACATAAGTCATTAGTTCATTAGTTCATAAAAACTCACACATTACATAAAGCACATTCACGTAATGGTCTTGGACAAGACCTAGGGACTCTAACTAACACCTTCAAAGCCTATTGTGCAATGTCTAGATAGCGTGTCATACCACCACCTCAACTTCATAGAACTTGTCTAGTATTAGTAAGTATCCCACATGATAAGAATAGTCTATAACAGATATAGACAATGATAGCTAGACATGGAATCCGGAGTTCTAACCTACTCCGATGAGGGTGTTCTATTTTCCAAGGGTAGAACTAGGACACATCCCACGTAGGCCCATGATTAAGGAGTATGAAGGGATTTTATGTACTCTAGTATCATTCTTAAGTAGAGGTACATTGTACTCTAGTCTCATTCTGAAGTAGAGCTACTTCCTGTTACATAATCAGTCGATGCTAGACTTGGTTCACATATAATTGACATTAAAGGATCACATGAAGAGGGTTCCTTATCTAGTTCATAACCAAATCACATTCACCATAACAAGGAGGTCCACTAGGGCTACCTTCCAATGGCGACGAAGATAGGTCATTATGACTTTCCTAAGGACTAATATGATGCCGTTCCATACAATTAACCTTAAGTCCACCATTTCTTTACATGAAGGATACCATTATGGCTCTCGACTTCAACATTCATAACATAACCTTTACAGCGTACATGTCCTTCTTAATATCCTCTAAGATCTCACATATCTTTCATTCATACATGACAAGGTTGCACTAATCCTACCTAGTCAAGAAATCTCATAATGTTATAACATTCATTCATAATCAAGTAAGGTACAAGTCTACCAAACAAGACACCACATTCTTTAACTTTATCACATGTAGCATATCATTCTTTAAAGCACTTAGGAATGGCCCTTATCTTCCTAATGTCATTCAATACATTACTATATCATTATCAATATAACCATATAACTCATATAGTCAAGTAGGAACAATCATATACCAACATCTAAGACTACACATTTAAGCACATGGTCATAGTCTAACATAATCACCGACATAACATCAATAAATCACATATACTTTCACATTTCTTAACAAGTAGATTGATATCCTAATACTTCATATAATAGATTACATAAAAAGCCACATTACTTCAAGTAGTGCTGACAAGGTCATGATTATCATATTGCATAAAGTAACGCCGACAAGGCCACGTCAATTCACATAACACCGCCACCATAGGTGGACCATTCCAATCAATACATAATTGAAGTATAAATAACATAAAAATAATAGAAATAGGTCAGCTTACCCCCTCAACATCCACAACACCCAACTTGATGCTAATTCATCCAATTCAATATCATAAGGGCCTTACCAATGGCAAGGAACAATAATTCAATGTAGAAACTATGATAATCAATGAAAATAGGTCAATTCAATAGAGATTCAACAATCTAATATAACCTAGTATCAATTGATCACAATTCTTACATCACTAGAATGCCCATAGAAATCTACACTGAAATTCAATAATAATAGGTTAATATCAAGTAACCCATAACTTAGTCAAAATCTAGGGTTCATGCAATTCATGGGTTCATAGATAATTTATATTAAAATCATCAAAACAATATCAATTAAATCATTTGGAACCGCGTGCATCTAAAGCACATTTTACTAAGATCAATGCTGTTGTATGTAAACCAAGGGCAATTGCATGATGAACCAAAAAGTCTCCAAGACTTATTGTTAAGAATAATGAATTACTATTTTAATTAATTGCATTTGACCAACCCGGCAACCATATGCTTCGACTGAAGAAGATATCATGTAATGAAGGGGATTCTTATTTGTACAAATGGTACTTCGAGCTTGAACGAGCATGAATAGATTAACGATACTTCTTTATCTTTTGAGTTGTTCTACCGAATCGGTCTCTCAAGATTTTTGGTCTTTATCCGTACCCGATGAAAAAAATGGGATCACTTCTTATGGACTCGTTGAGAATATTTAATGTTTAGAAATCATTAATGCAAGAACCCATGGTAGAATCATAAAATTGGACAATTCAACTTTAGAAAGTTTGAAAACATCTTAAGAATAGGGGATCCATGATGAAGAGAGTTTCAAGGATCAATATCCATACCTCAATGATGATAGTTCTTATCTTTGATGATGAATTTCCACTCAAAACTTCACCTCAAAGATCTTCCTTGACTTTGAACTTCAACGGAGATTTTGGGATTTTCTTAAGGGATTTTGGGAATTTGATCTGGAAGAATGAAATATTCTAAATGTTAAACACTTATATACACATTTAAAATTCCCAATATACCCCTTAATAAACCGCTAACACACCCATTTAGAAGTGGGGTGAATTTACAAGTTCACCCCTAAACTTAAAAGTGACTGCACGCAAGCACACATGCCAATCAATGGACTTCCCATCGACGGGGCGTAAGCCCACTTACGGGGCGTGCTGGCAACCGTCGATGGGTTAAGAGGCTGGGAACTAGTAGCCTTTACACCCATCATAAGACCTACCCAATACCACCATCAACGGGGCGTCGACCATGCTATTGGACGTCGATTGCTTTCTGTAGGTGGTTTGCCTTTTGGGAGTTTTTGCCACCAACTTGTTTCATTCCTCAATCACCCTTGGTTTGTCCTTGGGGATAATTTTCCGGACATTTCTAACCCAAATACTAACTTCTTTTAGTTTAACACATCTCACATAAATTTAATCCAAAATGAACACGTAAAACTGAACGAAACACACCTAGACACACAAAGTCATTTCAGGTCACATCATTCGAATATCACAGACAATCTTGGACGTTTGACCTCCAAACTCCACTAAACTTAACACGCTACCTATAAAAGCTATAATAACTCATTTATAGACCTTAAAACCTCATGAATCACACAATAGCACATAAAACCACATATGAGGCACATAAGTGACTTAGTCATCGAACGTTTTAGTCATCCCTTGACATTTGACTTCAAATGAATCTGATACTTTAGATACTGCCTCTAAACCATATATTAGACTATTTAGGACCTTAGACCATCAAGAACAACATGTTAGGCTCTATTTCACGTAAGTCATTTTTACGGTCTTAATAAAGTACTCAAGAGCTGGTCACATCCTCATAAGAAGATGTGCCTGGAAATGCTACAAAAAATTAGTAACTAGGTGACAAATAATTTTTGAAACAATATGATGCAAATGGTACAAATGCAACTTTATATGCAAATAACATAAAAGCCTTTGCATACCTTCTGGAATGAGAAGGTTGAACAAAATGAGCTCAATATAGTCAAAATTTTGGTAACTTCAGGTCCTTTCTATATGTTACATGCTGACACTTTAACAACTGTTAACCTTAAACAAAGTTAATATGAATAGCATGATCATGTACAACTGCAAATTGGCTTCTTGACTTCGCTCTATCGCACGAATAGGATTATGAAGGAAGGTAACATCTTCTAAATGTCCATGAATCCCCCTAGTTATATATGCAGTGCACAACAGATTCATAACTAAGGCTCTACTAGAAATGATTTTTTAGACCCCCTACGACGAACTGCTCTGATACCACTTTTGTCACACCCGAACCCTATGTGAGGTGGACGAGTACCATATGAATACATGCTTTACAAGTAACCTTCGATGAGAAATTAAACTACGACATAGATAGATTTACTGATGAGAACCTTCATATACAACACATGTTGACTAGCTGAACCAACACATGTGACAAGTGAAACTGTGAATATAGATGATAGCTTTACAATGTCTACAAAGCCTCTACTGAAATCCATGATGGTACCACAAAGAAAATACGCATAGTAGAGACTCAGCAAAGCCCCGAATCAACCTGGAGCTCTAACAACCGCTGAGTATAATGTGCTTCTATTTGGGAGATCTACTAGTGGAGTACTTGTATCTTAAACATGAAATGCAACGTCCCAAATAAGGAAAGTCAGTACAAAAGAATGTACAGAATATCTAACAAATAATATAACCATATGTAAAATGAGAGATCAAGTGAAACAGAATACCAATAGTGAAGGATTAAAGACCGCCTTTGCTTATAATTGTGGAATTGTGTATGTTACATTCATTTCTTTACTTTTCTGTGCATTATAATTTTTGTAATCCATATGATAGAAATGACCAGCTGATCACTGGTAGGAGAGGATGACCCACGGTAGGCATTTTAACCCCTGGGATGTTTTCCTCATAATTCCTCAAATTGGGATCGGCCTATGCTAGGCTTTAGCTCCTGAGCTTCCACCGCTCCATACCAATTTGGATTGGCCCATGATAGGCTTTCGCCCCTAAGATGCCACCCTCTTATACCAATAGGGATCAACCCCTGCTAGGATTTTTCCCCTGAGCTACCACCCTTCTATACCAATTGGGATCGATCCATGCTAGGCTTTGCCCCAGGGTTGCCACCCATAACTATACAAATTTCTTCATTTAGATTTTTTTAAATATTTTAGATTGTTTTATTTGATATTCATAACTCTTTTTAGACTGTGTACTTTTGATAATCATAAATGTTTTGAGATTGTTCTTTTGTTGATAATAACTCATTTTGGGTTGATGTTTTGGTGGTCATAATCACTATTGAGATTTGGAACTACAATCCAGTAGTTGAAGACATATGAATATGGACTAACGATAATGTAAATGACGTTGAAAGCAAATGTGAAACCAACATAATATTTCTTTTATGACTCACTATGTATTTTTGACATATGAAATTGAAGCACATATGAAGTGAAGACATATAACTTTAAGCAAAGAGATTTAAACTCTATATGATTGCCAAATACTCACCAACTAATATCAAAGACAAGGAATACATGAATGGAACCAAGGAAGAATGTGGACAAATTCAACTTAAGGACGGATACATATTCCAAGTAAGTACATACATGTAAATGTACAATGGATCAAGTAGACATCTTGTGAGGCAACATAATAGTCTAACACAATGGGAGTAATAACCAATAAAACGAAAGAATGAACATGTGAAAAGATGTCATATATGATGGAATAGACTATTGAAGCAAGTTAGGCAAGATATAGGCAGATCGTGTATCCATCCTATAAACATATGTACCATGTGTAATCTAGGATTACTTTGACTTATATTAGGGAAATATGTGCCAGGAGTACTTTTACAATGAAACAAGTTTAAACATTCCATGCTAACACTTGGTAGAACAAAAACATACATTTAGTAACAAAGTCATAGTAGAGTGCTCACTTTAATTCTCTAGGGAGTAGAACTGCATTTATGGATCAGTCACTACATAGAGCACTTAGAAAGCTTCAAGTTTTTGATTCATGCCAAGGAAATAGAAAATCGAATAGTTTTACATACCTTGCTATACAATTCAAAAAGTATGACTTAAGCTCCCTCTCTTCATATCACTAATCTACAATAAATAAGTTGTAATACAAGTATTAGTAGCTAATTAATCGATTTGATCCACTTGGTGACACCCAAATAGTAACGGAGCAGTAAGCCGCATTCTATCTAGCGAGTGTTTCCTTTCCATCCCTATCCTTTTAATCGCGTCTATATAATGTACAACCTTCTATCGGGTCCTCCCCAAAATTCGCTGCAATATTTAAGGCTTTCAATGTCTCCAAAACTTCCCCGCACATCTAGTTACTCCCTTTACAATAACATACATAAATCAATCTTTGAACAAAATAATGGAATTGAAGCAATATGAATAATGGTTTTTGATCACCATCACTTCAAGAGCTAAAATTACTTTTAAAGTGCTCAAAAAAGCTCATGGATTGATTTAAAGAGGACTCCCCAACATGGTTGTCCATACATGCACTAATCACTAGAACATCCTCCCTAATATTCACCATGTAAAAGTAACAATTTCCAACTCACTAACACATACCGAGTGTCCGAATTAACTCATGCACAAGAGGATAAAATTGCTATGACTTGGATTTTTCAATGTAAAGGTTGTCCTCCTTAACTTGTAATAAACTATACCTTACAATAACTTAAAATACCTATTAATAAAGAACCCTAATAGTATTTAATGGCTGTTGTATGAATCTAAGAGAGAGAAGAGAGAAATATCTAGAAATCAGATTTTTTGTCGAAGTGAAAATGGTTGGAAAAAGCTGAT
Organism: Solanum pennellii; assembly: GCF_001406875.1. NCBI lineage: Eukaryota > Viridiplantae > Streptophyta > Magnoliopsida > Solanales > Solanaceae > Solanum > Solanum pennellii. The sequence continues at coordinate 20,785,814 of NC_028639.1, forward strand.
ATCAATCTCTTTTAAAGGGACCATATTTGGCTGACTTTCTCACTCATTTTTGGGCAAAATTTGTCAAGTACGTTTACCACCTACTTGGACTTTTCATTTGGACTTCAGAACACTGGCCCTTTTGCCACCTTTCTTGTACTTCATTTCCAGAAAACAAGTGTCTATAATTTGGGCCACAAATTTAAGTAGGTGATGCACCTAATTTTCTATTAAAATTATTTCTTGTGTTCTTGGAAATATAGGGCCTTGGCTGTCAATTTTACCCTTATTCTTCTATTCAACTTGGGCTAAATTAATGCAAATAGGTGTAGTGTACTTGGCCTAGTAACATGGTCAAAAGAGTCTTAGTAGGTGATGCACCTACTTTGTAATTTGGGCTAGTTAATAAGTCAAAGTAGGTGATGCACCTACTTGGTCCTTTGGTTGGTTAATAAGTCAAAGTAGGTGATGCACCTACTTGTCACCTACTATATTAGTGAAGTCAAGCAAGAACCTCAATGTTTTATTCTCTTTCTAGACCTTAATAACTTTATTATAACTTAGAACTTATATACACTTTGTCACTTTATACTTTAGACTCAAATACCACCTTATGATCTCAAGTTTAAATACTTCCATTGACATCAACTTAATTCGGCTGCATTAAAATCGATGGGAAGTTCACTTGAACCTATTCTATTGCCACTAGTCGAATAGGAAATTGAATCCATAACTATACCACATGGCAGTTTATATGTGTTACATAAATAGAACTAGTACACGTACAATACGGGGTGTTAAAATATCAATGAACTTTTCATCAAAATCCATCTTCTTTAATACTAAACAAATGTAGGCCCAAGAGACTCTATCGTAAGCTTTTGCCATATCAAATTCAATAATGACATTACTCCCAATGTTAGGATTCCTAATTTGATGTAAAATCTATTCTGACAAAATAATGTTCTCTGACATATTTCTTCCTTTTACAAAGCCAGATTGGTTAAGAGATATAAAACTAGGCAGAATAGGACTAAGTCTGTTGCTCACCAGTTTAGAAATGATCTTACTGGTTAAATTCTTATAGGTCTAAATTCTGTCAATTTGTTGGGGTTACTTACCTTAGGAAACAAAACAATGGAAAAAATGAGAGAAATATTTGGGGATCATCTGACCATTGAAAAAAGCAAAAATGACTCCAAGGAGGTCTTGCTTGATGATATGCAAGCATTTCTGGAAAAAGAAGCCATTCATTCCATCTGGACTAGCAGCCAATGTGGGGTTCATAGAGAAGACCACTTCTTTCAACTCTTCCATAGTTGGAATGGTAATGAGCCTATCATTTTTATCCTAACTTACCATTCTTAAAATGAATACTAAATTATTGTCATTAATAGCTTTGTCCTCACCAGTGAAGATTTGTTGGAAATGATCACAATAAGCTTTACAAACAATATTATCTCCCTGTAACCACTCCCTATCTTCATTGATGATTTTGTGAATAAAGATCCTTCTTCTTCTTCACGTTATCATAGAATGAAAATATTTGGATTTCGTGTCACCTTCTTTGATCCGTTGAAGTTGAGTTTTTTGTTTGATAATAGAGTCCTCCAGTTTCAGGAATTTAATATATTTGGGATTGAGTTCATGAAGGAGAGCTCTGTTGGCTTGAGTTTGATTGATGATTTTGTGAATAAAGAGCCTTCTTCTTCTTCCCCTTATCACAGAATGAAAATATTTGGATTTCGTGTCACCTTCTTTGAACCATTGAAGTTGAGTTTTTGGTTTCATGATAGAGTCCTCCAGTTTCATGAATTTAATATATTTGGGATTGAGTTCATGAAGGAGAGCTCTGTTGGCTTCAGTTTGATTCAGGATAAGGTTCTCCTCAACACTCCTTACCTTTTCTTCAAACTCCTTAAGTAGTAAGAAAATGTCTCAAAATTCTTGCTTCGACCAAGAGCTCAAGGTGTTAGACAATCTTTTGAGTTTCTAATGAAACTTCCTCATCACATTACCTTCCATATCTCTCTCCCAACATGCATTCACAATAGTAAAAAAATTAGGACTATCAACCTAGTAGTTGAGGAATTTAAAATACTTGGAATAATCAGTGTCCTTTGAGATCATTTCCATTAGGAGAAGAAAGTGATCCGAACTAGTAAAAGATAAGTGAGTGATGGTAGTTTGTGGCATGGATTCAAGCCAAGTATATTAACAAGAGCCCTATCCAATCTTTTTCGAATTCTGTGACAAATGCCTCGCTTGTTAGACGAAGTAAACATATGTACACTAAAACCTATGAATATTAGACCACAAGCTTCAATAACATATAAAAATTCAAAACTCTTCTTCATGTTATAAGGTATACCACCCATTTTTTCCTCTCTTGTAGTGATAACATTAAAGTCTCCAACACTGCACCATGGTTTATTATTACAAGTATCTTGTTGAAGTAGTTTATCCCATAAAGGCTTTCTGGGGTTATCTTTACATTTGGCATACACAAAAGTGATAGTGAACTTATTATGTACCTCATTATGATCAAAGTCACAGGTGATTTGCTGTTCATCCTCATCACTAATGACAGACTCAACATTCCCATTCCAAAAAACCCAGATTTTACCATTGCATTTGCTAGTAGCATTTTCCATTGCTAATTGAATTTTTAAGTTCTAAACATTAACACTATTATAAAAAGGTTCTAATATTGTAATGTTAGAAAGATGATAAATTTTCCTGAGCATTTTGAGCCTTTCCACAAAACCTTGGGTGTTGATCCCTGTCACATTGCATATAATTGTAATAATCATTTGGATGATCTTAAGGAAAATAACCTAGTATTTGGTCTGCCAGTAGTGACAATGTTGCTATCTTGATTTTTGAAGTGAAATTTGTTATGTTGAAGCCCTCTTGGAGATAATCCTTCATTTTGAGTTACCTGTTGGATCTTCCCCTCAATATTCTAATCATTTTATGGACTAAAATCTCTAATAAGTGCCCCACTGATCTAATCATCATCCTCTTCAGCATGTATTGATTGATTTTCTCCATCAAACTCATCCTCACAATTATATACCTAATATTATCAGTAAGTGGGACAATGTTGATTTGGCATTCCTGCTGTCCCTTGTCTAGAGGTTTTGTTGGAAGAGGAGTCATGTACTGGGCTTGTAAAGGAGGAATATCAAGTCCCTGTTCATCGTTTACCATGATATTTTTTTACATGGTTACTTCTGTTTTTCCTGATCCCTCTTTTCCTCATTTTCCTGCATTTTACTCATACTTCTTTTTGCAGCATCCCTTTTCTGTTTACTTGGTTTATTTTTACTCTTTGGAGTTTTCCTCTGTATACTTGTTCTAGGATTATTTCTCACTTCCTTTGCCTAGAAACTGTATTTTGCTTACATGTGTGACCTGCTTCCTTATGTTGGTTTTCCTTATTTTCTACAACCTTGTGTTGTTGCTGTTTAGATTGTTATTGCTGGACCAGTTTTTTTATAGATTGTTCTTTCTTGCTTTTTGGACTGGTTGGGGATCTAAGGTCTCTATTGAGTTTATTGTGTAGCCCCTCATGCAAAGAATGAGGCAAATTCCCCCCTTTGGTCATCCGTTCCTGCAAGTTAGTAAGGCTCTCCTTACATCCCCCATCCAATCCTCCATCAACTTCATCAGACAAATGCTCAAGCACATAAACATTAATAGAGTTAGGTTTTACAGCTGTGATACCTGAGGTTCTGCTTCTTTCTTCCTTTTGCATTGTCATACCTTGCTTTCCTGCGTAGTTTCCCCCCGTGTCTCTGTTTTGTGTTTTTGCAACCATATATTCCATGATATCTGCTCCTTCTCATGTTGAATTGTTTTCTTCCTGCATTTCCAAATTAATGAAAAGATTTTGTTGTGAGTTATTAGGCATACCTACATGCAGATTTTCTTTTCCTATTTGGATAGTAGTTGGGGTAGGTCTCGAGGCTTTCTTCTGGGTTTCCTTCTCGCGTTATTTCGGATTTTTCCTTCTTGGAGTTTGCCAATTATCTTTCTTTTGCTATGCTGGTTGTTTCTTCTTGTTACTTTCTTTATGGTGTTGTTATTGTTGTTCTATACTCTCATTTTGTTTGTCCTGATTGTTTTCCTATTCTTTTTGGCTTGGGTTCTCATTGTTTTTGTTTTTCCTCTCATTTTGTTTTTCCTTTCTCTGTCTGTAATCCTCATCCCTCATTTTTTATTTGCATTCAACTATGTAGTGTCTTTGGTGCCTGCAATACTCACAGTAAGGAGGGATGTTTTCAAACTCCACAGGTTTCCACATTCCTATTGTGTTACCCTCATCATTCAACCCTATCCAAACATATCTAGGCCTAGGTTTTGTCAAGTCGATTTGCATTTTCAACTTAGCCATTCCAGCCCTTGATCTTTGTATAGATGATGTATCCAAGTAAAGAACCTCACCCACTGTTTCCAGTAAAGGAGTGAAGAATGGCTTTTTAAAACAATGTCAAGGAAAGCCTGGTAGAAGAATCCATACAGGAACATTTGGTGTTTCCTCCTCCTGAGTAAAGAATGGTGCCCAAGCCTGCATCCTCATAAGTTTTCCCTCGATTGTCATTCTTTGTTGAGTCCAAACAGTGTTGTAATCTAGTTCGTTCTTAAGGTCAATAAAACATGTTTAGTATTATAGTGGGCAATGTTGACCCCTCCACTCATTTGAGTTTGTTGGATGAAACTCTTTCCTATCAACTCAACCATAGGCATAGTTGTACTAAACTTCCCAACCAATGTATATTTGCAGTCGACCATAAGAGTATGCATGTAGTCATGCATGTCGAAAATTACTACAGGTTGTCCTTGTTTAGTAGTTTGTCTGGGAGATGTTTTCAACACAATAGTTGGGCTTTGAGCAGCATGGATATGTTTGCGCCTAGTAGCCAAGGTTTGGACTACGGTATATGGTGCTGGTTCAGGAACATGATCTTGATTTGTAACAGGGAGATTCTTGGGATTAATGGACTCATTAGTTTTGGGATTGGGAGCATTTAGGGTAGTATCTTGTTTGGTGGGATTATTTTATCAAAGTTGCTAGAGATTTTAGGAAAATCTCTATGGTAATTGCTTTGATCACTATTTTTCCCCACTTCTTTCTGTTGAGTATGCCCCCGGTTCCGATCTTCATTTGTTTGGTTTTGATCCCTTTGATTATCAACACTAGTACAACCTCCCCCTGTACCTGATCACTAGTTATAGTTGCTAATTTTCCCATGGCATTAACATGAACATGGCTAGTATTATCCCTTTGATTCACAACACTATTGACTGCATCCCCCTGTGCCTGTAAACTAGGCATAGCAAATAATTTTCCCATGGCATTATTATGCACATGGGCAATATTAACACTATTGCTAATTTGATTATGACTAAAGTTTGATTTTAGTATACTTACTTGCCTTGTTTTCCTCCCCTGTTTGCTCCTTGAATATCTCTTGTTGACCCTATCTTCGATCACCTACAGCTTCCTCAATGCCATTAGAGCTCATGCATGCGTTTTATTTTTCGACCATGTTCATAGCTTTAACAATAGTCTTTAACCCAAATGAGGAGTTTGATGAACTTTCCATATTAATAACATCCTTTGCAGGAGATATTTCCTTGTTTTGTTGACCCTACGAGGCGTCAACCAGGCTACTGGGCGTCGATTGCCTTCCGTAGGTGGACTGCCTTTTAGCAGTTTTGGCCACCAGCCTGGGTCCTACCTCAATGACTATTGCATGGTCCTTGGGGATAATTTCCCGGAAAATTACAACACAAATGTGATCGTGTATGAGTTTAAAACCTCTAGCATAAATTACATCCAAAACGTACACGTAAAACTCCACGAAATTTGCCACACTACATATACATGATATAATAACTCATTTGTAGACCTTAAACCCTCATGAATCACAAAATATCACATAAAACCACATATGAGGCACATAGGTGACTTAGTCGTTGAACGTCTTGGTCGTCCCTTGACGTTTGACTTCCAATGCACCAAAAACCTTAGACATTGCCTCAAACCCACATTATAAACAATTTAAGGACCTTATACCACTACTACGACGACCATGTTAAGCTCCAGCTTCACCTAAGACATTTTCGAGGTCTTACATTCACCCCCACTTGGACAAAATTCATCCTCGAATGACACTTGTCACTCTCCGACCACTTTCAAGGATAGAGATTCAATTATAAACTCATGACCATAACATATAGCACATAACCGAGAAGATAACATCAATTCACATAATTAAGAGAATCAAAACACGAAAAGAAACTAGAAGATATTCTATAACTCATCATGCTACAAAACTCACATGCTTCCTTCCAAATATCAAAACATCATTTTATATTCAATATCATGATTATATACATCAGTTCTAACCACAATACAACAATTTTAGACCAACAAATCAATTAGTCAAATTTTGAAAATATTCACAGTGAACTAGCAGTGTTCATTACAGTTATTTGAGAAAAATTTTCAAAAATGAAATTTCTAGGTAATTCATTTAATAGAAATTCTAATATTCGAGGTTACATCATATAAACATCTTTTACAACATAATCATGGTTTCATAAATACATTGTAAGACCCCAAAAATGACTTAGGTTAACTAGAGCCTAACATGTTTGTATTGATGATCTAAGGTCCTAAACATGTATGATATATGGATTAGAGGAAGTAGCTAAAGTATTTGTTGGAAGTCAAACGTTCGATGACTACCTCACCTATGTGCGTTGTATGTGGTTCTATGTGCTATGGTGTGATTCATGAGGTTTTAATGTCCTTAAGATAGTTATTATAGAATTTATAGGCAGTGTGTTGAGTTTCGTGGATTTTGGAGGTCAAACGACCACGAACATCCATGACGTTTGAAAGATATGCCTTGAAATGACCTTGTGTGTCTAGGAGTATTTCGTCGAGTTTTACCTGTTTGTTTTGGATGAAATTTATGTGGGAACGTGTTAAAATCATGGACGACGTATTTTTGTTTGAAACGTCCGGGAAATTAACCCCAAGTACCATCCAAGGGTTCTTGAGGAAGGACACAACTTAGTGTCAAGGCTGTCCAAGGAAGGCCCAAAACGACGGAGCAATCGACGGCTCGTGGGCCTATTGACGCTCCGTCGATGGGTGTCGTCTGCAGATACTTATTCTGGGGGAATCAAGGGAGCCATGACAAGTCTCAGGACCCACCGACGGTTGCCAGCATGGCCCGTTAGTGGGCTGACAACCCATCAATGGGGTCGTCAGTGAGAGATGCTTTCTTACGCAGCTTTGCTGCCAAGTTAAGGGGTTATTTGTAAATTCACCCCACTTCGAAATTGATGTATTGGATTTTTATTAAGGGATATATTGGCTATTTTAAATGTGTATATAAGTGTTTAACACTTACAATATTTCATGCACCCAAATCAAAACCGCAAAATCCCTTCGAATTCTCTCAAAGTCTACATTGAAGGCCAAATAAAGGAACAACTTGGAGGTGAAGTTTTTAGTCGAGATTCTTCATCAAAGTGAATAATTATCATCCTTGAGGTATGGATTTTAATCCTTGAAACTTTTTTTATCAAAGAGCCCAACTCTCAAGATGTTTTCTAAAGTTGAATTGTCCAATTTCATGATTCTACCATGGGTTCTTGCATAAATTATTTCTAAACATTGAATTATGAAATAATTGATATTATTGATTATTTAAATCTAAATTACCTATGAACCCATGAATTGGATGAACCCTATATTTTTACTATTCATTGATGTACTAATTGTAGTAAATTGATATATAGGTTGTGTTATATTGATTAAGTTACATTGAATTAACATTGTTCATTGATTATTGTAGCTTTTATGTTGAATTGTTGGCTATCGCCTTAGGTAAGGGTCGTGTGTTATCGAATTGAGTAAGTTGACTTTGAATTGAATTTTTGAGGATGATGTGGGGTTATGATGCCTATTTAACTTTTTTGGATGTTGTTTATACTTGAAATCTATTGTGATTTGTATGGTCCACTTATGGTTATGGTTTTATGTGTTTTACTTGCAATTGATGTGGCCTTGTCGGCGTTACTTTATGCAATATGATGATCTTGGCCTTGTTCACAACTACTTGAAGTAATATGACTATTTGGGTATTTTTATTATGCGAAGCATGGCAATGTCTATCTTCATGTGGATTCATATATGTATTATTGTATTCATGTTGTCTTAGATGACCATGTTAGACTTTGCCTTTGACATTATGTCTGTAGTGTTGGAGTTGAGTCTTGGTTATTACTACTTGGCTATATGAGTCTATATTTATTTCATTAATGATGTTATGATAGTTTATAAGATGACTTGAAGATGCTAGAATTGTTTCTAGGTGCTTCTACAATTACTTGCATTATGGGTAAAAGTGATGTATGTGGTGTCTTGTCTTCGTTAACTTGTGTCCCTTGCTTGATACATATGGTTATGAATATGTGAGGTCTTGATTTAGGGTGTTAGAACTCTCAGTCTTAAATGTGTGAATGGCATGTGACCTTAAAACATGTTATGAGAGTCTTTCATGTGAAAACGTTGACTTATGGGTAAGGTTAAGATTATTGAAGTGTAAGCCATAATGGTATCCTTCAAAATAAAGGAACGATCGACTTAATGTTAGTTGGCCGGAATGGCATCATATTTAATCCATAGGAAAGTCATCATGAGCTTCTTGACGCCATTGTGAGGTATCCTTAGTGGACCTTTCCTTGGTAGGGTAAATGTGATTGGGTTATGAACTTGTTATGGGACCCTTTTATGTGAACCTAATGGATGAATTACTCTATGAGAATGAAGGCTAGAACCGAGTGAGTATGGTAAGGGAAGTAGTTCTATTTAATATGAGACTAGAATACAATGAAGCTCTTCATATCCCTTAAACATGGTCCTACCTGTGTCCAAGTTCTACCATTGGCAAGTAGAACAACCTCATTGGAGTTGGATAGAACTCCGGATTCCATGTCTTGCTATCATGGTCTATGTCGGTTATTGCCTATTCTCATCATGTGGAATAGCTATTAGCATTGGAGAAGTTTATGAGGTTTAGGTTGTATGGGATGCTATCTAGACATTAGACAATAGGCTTTGAAGATGTTACTTGGAGTTCCTAGGTTTTGTCCAAGACCATTACATGAATGTCCTTTATGTGATGTGTGAATCTTAATGAGCTAATGAACTAATGACTTATGTTAAGAATTAATGAATTAATGACTTATTAGTTTTGGTGTTATGTCTCATTTCTTTCCTTGCTCTTAGAGACAATCCATGATGCCCTTTAAGGTTCTTGATTTCATCTTCATACACAGCATGAAACATGGATTTGTTCACCTCCTCTTTATCTTTATTACTATCTACAGATTGAACATCTTCATCATATTTATCCTCTCAATTTATTTGAGTATACCCATGAGATTCCTCATTTTTCTAATGATGTCCTTGTTGTTCATCTTTAGTTACTTCTTGTTTCTCGTTATTGTATCCTTTTTTAACAACGTTTCTTCTTCTTTTGCTTAGTCTATCCTTGGATTTATTGCATCTAGCTTGTGGAGAATCTTCTTCTCTCTAAGAACTTTTACTTCATCTCTCCTTTCGTTTCTACTAATTTTTGCAGTGTTTGGTCAAGTTCCTTTAGGTATAAGATGCTCACTATCCTGTTGAATGCTGCTAAAACCAGGTTCTTTAAGCTCAGTACATTCCCTTTCCTGCAAAAAGTAGATAAATCATTCCTTTCTGTATCATGTTCCTGCAATTTTTCTTGACCTTCCTTCAATTCTCTCCCCTTATCTTCTCTAATATCTTCAGTATTAGTTGGAGGGTAGTGAGACATGGACTGTGTTGTACCACCTGTGGGAACACATACATTGTGCAGTTTACTTGTATCTTGTTATGTATGGATTGCATGTCCAGCCTTTTGAATTGTTTGGTCATCCTTTCCTGTATTTCTTGGTTCTTCTTCTGTTTGGACAACCTCTATCACTATCTTAATGCTATGATCCTGCTCATTCTTTTCCTTGCCCTGCACATGTAATTCATTTCCTTGTTAATGTCATACCTGCCTTTCCTAGTTAATAACATACCTGCCTGAGTTGTTTGATCTTTAATCAAGCTTTCTTTTGTTTGAAGTTCTCTTGGTTTCCAGGCAGTCTTGGGTTGAGGTTATGTTTGATGTTGAATTTGTTTCTTTTTCTGGGTTTGCCATTGGTAACCATGGTCTTGTACTTCTTTCCTTAGTTATACAATTTGTGTATCCTTTCATACACTCTGCAGCTGCTGCTCTACTTCACCTACATTGTCATTTCCAGATTCTCCTATTGCTTTATTTTTCTTTGTTTCGAAATCTTTTCTTTTATAGAAATCCCTCATCCCTTAATTTGATTGTACACTCTTGTATCCCATGCCCTTGATGCTTACAATAATGGCAATATTCAGGTACATTTTCACATTCTATAGTGTGCCATTTACATTTGTTCAAGTCTTCTTCATCATAACTAAACCAAATGTTTTGAGGTCTATATTTTGTAAGATCAAGTTGGATTCTAACTCTCGTCGTACCACCCCTTGTTTTATTGATAGTTGCATTATCTAATTATAAAACCTTACTAACAAGAGAAAACAAAGAAGTTAGAATATCTTTATAGTAAAAATGCAAAGGTAATTTCGGAAGAGATATCCAAACAGGGACAATTGGAGTTTCCTCTATTGGTCTGAAAGTTGGTGTCCAAGTATGAACCATCACAGACTGCCCTTCAATATATATTCTCTGTTTAGTCCACACTGTAACATAGTGTAATTTATCAACTAAATCAATGAATACATGTCTAGAATTAAAGTGAGCAATCTTTACACCTCTAGATAATTGAGTTTGATTAAGATAATTGTTCCTAATTAGCTCCACCTTAGTGTGGTACTAGTACACTTGTCTATTAGAGTGTATTTACATCTATCAGTACATTTAACCAAGAAATCATCTTCTTTAAAGATTACAGTTGGTCTACCTTGTTTAGTTATAATTTTAGGAGTATCAAACGTCATTGGAGCAACAGTTTTTTCTAAATTAAAATGGAGTCTTGGAACATAAGGTTGGATCGCAGTATAAGAAGCAGGTACTTGAATTCCATCAATTCTTTGTAGTCTATTGACCTCTTTAGGATTCCCATTTTCCTGACTATTCCTAGTCTTTTGATTCTGATTATTAGGCCTAACCAAATTATTAGAAACTTGAGTGAATTGGTTATGTTGAGGTTGTGGATTCTTAACAACATTCCCATAACAAAAAATATTTTTCCCTAGATTATGATTTTACACAAAATTACCAAAACTTTGCTCAATTTTGACAAGTTTGTTGTAAAGTCAATGCATCACTAACATTTACACAAACATCAACAGTATGTATATTTACTTTACCAAATTGCAATTCTCTAACCTGTGTACTGCTAATATCAACATTAAAATTAGAAATATCAGCAATTTTACGTGAAACCTAGCCTGTTTGTGGCAAATTTATAATCTCTTTTATTGTTGTTGAATCACCGTGTTCATCAGGTTTGGACACTACACTTTTGCAATTTTTCCAACATTGACTTTACTGCATTCTCGATATTTTTGCTACAATTTGTTAATACATCTTGAATCTGCTGATTAAAATTTGTATGCATAATGTTGTGTGAAGTAGGAATATCATGTATTACCTTAGGATTGTTATCGTCATTGCTGGGAACATTTTCTTTATTCCTAACTTCCCCAACTATGATCGAATCTCTGGCGCCTTCACCTGAGATTGTTAGAATTATATACAACTCCTAATTGCTTCAAATTTTTAATATCTCGTTCACCATGACCTAATTAAAAAACCTAGTACTTGAATCCATTTTTACTTTGTCATAAATTTTTGAGATTGAATTTTCCCATAAGGAGATTCCCTTGCGAGATGATCTACATTCGCGATTGTAGTTCTCTCAAGTTGGCCAGTGGATATTGTTTATTTTTCGATAGAAGCTAATTCATGAGTTGTAGAATCCAATTCTTAATCGGTGTAACTTGAAGCCTACAAAAAATAACAATTTCGAAAATTTTTCATGCCCAGTTCAATCTCTTTTCAGAAATCGCGACCATGATCTCATCTTCATGTTGCAAATTCGAAACATTTGTTGATGACTTTTGGCATATACCTATTAGGGGTGGATAAGTATTTGATGGTGTCCCCAATTTGTCTGGTGTTTGTCGTTGCTCCACCGGCTGCAGCGTTAGATTCTTTAAACGTAGTGTAGTTTCAGCGAAGAGAGATCTCTAGAGAGAGAATTTCTGATGTGTTTCTCTTTTGGTATTTTTCCTATTTTCGACTTAGCGTTAGGGTGTAGGTTCTTTTTAGGTTTTAGGATTTAGGGTTTAGCATTTGATGTTTGATATCTATGGTTTAGTGTGTAATGCTTGGTATTTGTTATTTTGAGCTTGGGATTTAGGGTTTAGGGTTTAGGTTTAGGGTTAGGGTTAGGGTTTGGTTTTAGTTTTTAATATTTTTTTAGGTTGTAGGGTTTTGGATTTATTATTTGAGGTTTAATATCTATACTTTAGTGTTTAATGTTTCGGTATTTGTATTTTGGGCTTAGTGTTTAGGGTTAGGGTATAGGGTTAGGATTAGGGTTAAGGTTAGGGTTAAGTTTTATGTTTTTATAGGTTTTCGGGTCTGCGTTTTGGATTTATGGTTCAATATCTATGGTATAGTGTATAATATTTGGGTTTTGGTCTTTTTTATTTTTATTTTTAAATAAGAACCCTTGGAGGGGTAGGGGATGAGCAACACCCCCAGACCTTAACATAAATAAAAAGCAAAAGTACAAAGAGGGGGACATAAACCTTATCTCCAACCTAAAGTTGTTCAAGAGTTAGTAGACTCCTAAGTTTTCTTAGTAGGTTCTCCAACTCTTCCCCATATTACAAAAGAACCTATGTTCTAAGCCTATGAGAGGACTCCTCTCAGTACAAAGTAACTACGGTGACATAAATAAGGGAGACTCTCCCCTTACGAGAAAAGAAAAACTATGATAATTAAGAATAGAAAAGAACTGTCTATAGAGGATTCTTGATTTTTCATAGCCTCATTCTTCTGAAATTTGTCATTCCTAACTTTTCTAGAAGATAACCCCCTTTAATAGTAGGTGGTAGTTGATGGATGGTGTAAAAATGGTGAATGATATCTTACTTGTGACTTATCATTGAAAGGATATCCGCTGTACAGTTAGCTTCTCTGAATACATGATCAAACTGAAAAATTTCCAGTTCATTAATGAGATTGAGCAATTCCTAGATCATCTTCCTGATTTTCCATGGTGGAGTGATAGTTTGATTGATCCATTTCGTCAATAATTCTAAGTCAACTTCAAGAATAATTTTTCTGTAACCATGCTGGACACACCAGTAAACCATGAATTGCAGCCTGAGTTTCTGCCTGCTTGTTTATTCCCAATCAAAGAGGAATTGCAAAGGCATAAGTCATGTTCCCTAATCTATCCCTCATAATTCCTCCCCCACCTATTTTTCCTGGGTCTTGGAGAGCACTACCATATGTGGTCAATTTTAGGATGTTGTTGGGAGGTTTCAGCCATGTTATCTCCCAAATTCTATCTTCATGTGTGCATGTTTCCACCATTTTGATTAATTCTTCCCAATGTGCTACCAATGGATGTGGGGGTATTGAGTATGAAGTAACATCTTGATGTCTTTTTGAATTAGGAAACTAACTCGAGACATGCTCGATTATTTACCCCCAATACTTTTTTAAACATCTATTCTTTTAGATATTCCAACAAATAATTAGAGGGATGGCCTGTTGCAGCATTTTCTGAACCTCATTCTTGTGCTCCAAGATCCGCCAGCTTAACAGTAAGTATTGCGGAGGAATGTTCCTGTGAAGAAGACCAAGAAAGCAAATTTTTTTTCCAAACATACTTTGAAAATTACTTGAAACAAGGATATAATGAAATTCATCCATTCCAGGTGTTCTACAACTAGAACAGTGAACCGATTCCATCTAAACGTTCTGATCTTGTCGTTAGTTGGAAGTTTTGCTCTAAGTTCCCTTCAGATTAGAAAAGTGACCTTGAATAGAATATATTTTTTCCAAATAAAGGAATTGAGATTGGTTGTTAATCCCTTCTTCCCAATCAATTCCTAGTCAGATGAGCTGGTAAACTTCCCATTCTCAGTGGCCTTCAAGATTGCTTCATCTCTCACACCAGCTTGATAGTTAATGAGTTCCCAAAATAATAGGTATCAGATAAGAAGGGATATTTTGCTTGAAGAGAGTTTCATTCCATTGGCCAGCAATCAAGAAGAAGGATATAGGTGTGTTGTTAAGGCTGTTGATCTCACTGTGATACTGAGCTAGAGGACTCTCCCCTTTAAATTTGTCCCACCAAAAGGAACTATTCCCACAATTACATTTCCATTGAATTTGTTCCTCTACAGACTGCTTTGTTATCATTAGGAGGTTCCAAAATTAGAGATCTGCCAGTGTCAAATTTTTGCAAGTGGATAAGCTCTTTGACAGTATTTTGACTTTAGAAATTACCCCACAGAGAGTTGTTAGTCCGAAAGTTCCACCATTGTTTATATTGAAGAGAGATGCATGCATATTTTAGTCATTTTAGTCCAATGCCTCCCTCTTCAAAAGCTAACATCAATTTATCCCAAGAGACCCAATGATATTTCTTCCTTTCCTTATCCCACCCCCAAAAGAAGTCAGCCATAGCCCTCTTCAGAAATTTGATAGTAGTCTTTGGAGGTAAAGTGGTTGAAATAGTGTGAATGGGAATAGAATGTAGAACATGTTTCACCATAGTTTCATTTCCACAAGAACATAGAATTCCTGAATGCCACCCAGGAATCTGTTTTGTAACCTTTGACACAAGAGTTAAGTAGTAGAGGATTCTTTGTCCACCAATGAGAAGGGGGCATCCAAGATAATTAATAGTGATAATCTTTTGAGTAAAGCCAATAATCTCAGCAATTAATTCAATTGTACGTTGAGGAGTATTTTCAGGAACCATAAATTGGCTCCTGTCTTTGCTTATGAGTTGATCAGAAACTGAATCATAAGTATTAAGAACTTTCATAATTAACTGGAGGGTGTTCCTGGTAGTAGAAGAGAATATAATTAATTTCATCTGAAAAACATAAATTGTTGATTTGAGGACCTCTAATATGCATTTGGAAGCTTTTATAATTCTGGTAATGAAGAAGCATGTTGATCATCCTTGAAAGAACGTTATCTCCTAAAATAAATAGGGCTGGTGAAAATGGGTCGCCCTATTAAGACCTCTCGTGGAGTGAAATAATCAATGTCTAGTACTATTTAGAATCACCAAATACCAGTTGTTGCTCGTAATCCTCCAAATAAGGACATTAAAAATTTCTCTAAATCCCATTCTTCTTAGCACTAAACAAGTATATGACTAGGTCATATCTAGTTAATGACTACATTGTCACCTTTCATGGGTTTTTTTTTATACCATGTGTAATTTCTTGAGCAATCATAATGTTTTAAGATATACTTCTACCCTTAACAAAACCGTATTAGGTGTCAGAAATAAACTGAGGAAGGATATATGCTAGTCGGAAACATAAAATTTTGGAAATAATCTTCTTTGAGAAGTTACTGAACCTGATGGGTCTAAACTCTGCGATTTTATTAGGATGCTTAAATTTTGGAATTAGAATTAGCCTTGAATAGGAAATGAACCTAGGCATAGTGTAGCACAGAAGAAATGTTGTATGGTCTTCACCACATCCTCTTTAATAATCTCCCAACAATGCTTGTAAAAAACTTTTCTCCAAATCCATTCGGAACAGGTGTAGAATAGGATTCATAGATAAGACCAGATGAGTAAGTTCCTCCATAGTTGGCATCTGTTCTAGAATCTGATTGTGTTCCTCAGTGACCATTCTCGAAATACACTTAAGAATCTCTTCATTGATCCTAACTTCATGCCTTGAGAGAATATTCTGCAAATAGTCACAAGCTTCTTTTCCAATACTGTCATCTCCTTGAAACCAAACATCATCCTCAGTACAGATTTTATGAAAGAATAACTTCCTCCTTCTACCTCTCACAATAGAGTGAAAGTATTTTGAGTTAGTATCCCCTTCTTTGAACCACTGTAGTTGAGTTTTTTGTTGAAGGATGGAGGCTTCCAACTTGATATATTGGGTATTAGTAAGGTGGAGTTATGCTCTATTTTCTTCAGAGTCGTGTTGAATAACTTGTTCCTCCGCATTTTTGACTTGTTCTTCAAATTCTTCAACGGTGGAGAAAATTTACCCAAATTCCTTCTTGAACCAAGTACTCAAGGTGGAAGATAATTTTTTCATTTTCTCATGCAGCTGCCACATTGAATTACCTGTCATCTCCTCTTGCCGGCAACTTTGAACCATACCCATAAAATATTAATTTCATTCAAGCAATGCAAGAATTAAAAATATTTGATTCCTTGATTCGGTCACTATTCCATTTCCATAAGTAAAGGACAGTGGTAAGAGCCAACAGAAGGAAGATGGGTAATGGTGGTTTGAGGCATAAGTTCCATCCAATGATCATTGACCATGGCTCTATCAAGTATTTTCCACACCCTAGCTCCCTCTGCTCGCTGATTACACCATGTGAAGTGTTGGACAATATATCAAATATCCATCAGACCACTAGCCTCAATGATTCTGAGAATGTCAAATATCTTATACATATTATAGGGAAGACCTCCATATTTTTCCTCCATAGAAGTGATAACATTAAAATCACCAATAGTACACCAAGGTAAATTCATATCAGAGAAGTGAAACAGTCTGTCCAAAAGAGCTTTCTCAGATGGCCCCTACACTTAACATAGACACAAGAAAGCATAAACTTCTCTTTGTGTTCCACATGTTTTACCAAACATGACATATTGATCATGTATTTCCATAATATTACATTCGATATAATTTTTCTAGAAAAGCCAAATTTTACCATTGCGATTACAAATAGCATGATCCATTGATAATAGAATCTTGTAATTGTTGATTTGTGAGCTGTGTGCAAATGGTTCAAGAATAGAAATCATAGAAAGACTGTGCATATTCTTGAGATTTTTAAGTCTTTCCAACGAACCTTGGGTGTTGATCCTCCTAGCATTCCAATAGATTGTATTAATCATTAACAACCTTTACTTCTTGACCTGGTGTTGGGTCTGCTCACATTAGAAGATGTGCTTACTGAAGATGTTTTGATGTGTTACCTGACTTGTTTTCAACCCCTTGGAGATAAATCTTGTTGATCTGTGACGTCTTGGATTTCATTTTGGAACTCTCTTTGGAATGTAGAACCAAAGGCCTTAAGTAGATGGGAACTAGTTTCATCCACGTCCTCATCATCATTATTTTCATTGAGATATTAAGTATCCACATCAAACTCATCTTCGTATTAATAACATCATATTCTGAGTTCTCATGATTTTTGCTAGTATTTTGTTATTACATGTGGACCCTTATCTCCCCTTGAATCTGATCAGTAGTACCCGGTATATGAGGGTCTCTTTGTTTCCTAGATTTGATAGCTTTTTTTTTTCTTACTTGGTCGGTCTTCTGATCTATTATTTACAAAATTTTCATCACACTGTTGTTGTAGTTCTTCTGTAATATTGTGTTTATCTATATCTTTCTGAATGTTGTTTGGATTGCCTGTGCCCTCCATTCCTTTTGCAAACTGTTGTGACGGGCCATTGTCTATATTTATAGGGTGATTTACAGCACCCTGAACCCCTGCATTTTCTTGTAAACGACCAGAATCAACCTACTTCATTTGGCTGTGAGTATTATAACACTTTTGATTGTTGGGTCTTGAAATAGTGGTAACAATTGCTCTAGAGTCATTCCTAGGGTTAGTGTGGGTATCATGTAGAAAATGACTCAAGTTCCCCTCTTTGGTAACCCGTTCCTGCAAGTTAGTGGTTTTCTCCTGACACCCCTCTTCCATACCTTCATAGACTTAATCAATTAAACCAACCTCAACATGAATAAATTGGGAGTTGGGGTAATGGGAGCATTGGGTCAATACTTGTGATCTTGTCATTTTGGGTGCCTGTGACTTGTTTCTTTTGCTTGGATTTTTCATAGTGAGTTTCTATTACCTTTGAGTCATTTTTTGACTCTTGTAATGTTTTGTCTTTATGGTCTGTTAAGATTTACTGGTGCCCTCGTTAATATTCTCCCTGAGTGGTTGTTCCTGCATATCAAGGTTAGTATAGATATTATGTGTGGGAATTGTGGATGTCATACCTAGGCTTGATGGTGTCTGCTGCATATTGTCATGGGTTTCGTTATTTTAGGGTGAGACGGGTCTTTAAATGTTCTTGGAATTAGGATTTTCTTGAATTTTCATTTGCCTCCTTTTTTGAGTCTGCCACTGTTCTTCATGTTCAGCTAATTTTGGGTCCTTGTTGATTTGTTGTTTATTAGCATTGATCTGTTGTTGTTCTACAAGGTATCTATTCCCTTTAGTTTTCCCCTACTGCTATTCAATTCTGCTTTCCCCTTTTTGAGATAAACATTGTTGTGTTTGAGAGTGAGAGAAACCTTTGGATTATCCTGAGTCTGACCTCTGTTACCTCCTTTCTCATGCTCACCCTATGGCTTGTTCTTATTTTCAGCTTCTATTTCCTTCCTTCTTTTGAAATCATCATCTTTTCTTTTAACTGTGCAGTCATATATCATATGTCCTCGATGTCTACAATAAATACAGTAATCTCGAATGCCTATGTATTGAACTTTTAACCATCTTCCTTTGTTGGGATTTGAGTTCTTGAACCCAAGCCAAACATGGTCTTTTCTCTCCTAGGTAAGATCAATTTGGATCTTCACCCTAAATGTGCTGCCTCTAGTTCTTTTGGAGGATGGTGAACCAGGGTATAAAACCTTACCACAAATTGCAGGATAGTCGTTAAAAGGACCTTATTGTAATAGTGCCAAATGAGACCTGGAATAGCTACCCAAATAGGTACAATGGGGATTTCTTCTTCAAGCATTAAATCCGGTGTCCAATCTTGAATTCTCTTTACTTGTCCTTCAATAGTCATCCTCAATTTAGTCCAAATCGTTTGATAATCAAATTCATTGTCAAGGTTGCTATACACATGTCTCGAATTAAAGTGTGTAATTTTCACCCAACCAGTAAGCTGAGTCTGAAGAGCAAAACTTTTCCTAACTAGATCTATTATAGGCATGGTGTTGGTGAATTAACCCACAACAGTATATTTGCATCTTGCAACCAGTTTGACATAATAAGCATCCTCATCTAATAGAACTGCAGGCAAACCTTGTCTTGTTGTTTGTATATGGTCATTTAGCACAATACGAATTTCATTTTTTGACTGATTATACCTCAGACAAGCACCAAACGACTACACAACTGTAAAGGGAGAAGAGGCAGGGATGTTGTCCTGTTTACCATTTTGGGCTTGAACATGTTGTTGAACAATAGGTTGTTTCTCACTGCCTTGCTTAGCATGTTCAATGTTTTGGTTGTTATTGTTCCTATGATTGTAGAGATTACGATCATACCGTGTATAATTGTTGGAGATTTTGGGGAAGTTGTTATGATATTCACTGTTTGCCTGATCATTGCCTTGCTTCGAGACTGGCTGCTGTTTTTTTCATTAGATTGTCACCCTTGACTTGTTTGTTCCTTACATTGCTACTATTATGTTGATCTGCGTGTATTCAAGCAATATTATTGAACCTGCTTTTGCACTTCTTTTACTTTTATATTGTTGATTTTGTCTTATTCGATCATTCCTTTGTTGTTGAACAATAGTAGGTTTCTCCATAGCTGCGCCTTGTTTTGTTATATCCTGCATTTCAAAAAGAAGAAGAGACAAAGTTAGGCATATTGACTTACCTTGAATGACAAATGAAAATTTAGATGAACTAGCCTCTTCGAAATTATTTTCAGAGGTGTATCTCTTGGAGGACTGATCATGGAATTATGATGCTATCGAATTAAAATTTTCCAAGTTGCCTTCAATGTGTCTAGTATCTGTTCTTGGTACTCCAATTTGAATCTTGTTTTTAGTGGCTGAGATTGAGGTTGATTCATTTCGCTCATTGCCCTGCATATTTCGAACTGTATCTTTTTTCGAGTTCATCAGAACTTTTGTTATTTGTGTTGTGGGTTGCAATTATTGATTCTTCCATCTAAATGATTTGATATCCCTGATAGATGAATGTTCAAAGAAGGGGAAGTATTCCGTTTCTAAAAATTTCCACTAGTTTGGGCTATGTACAATCGAGTTTCGCCGGAATTCCCACCACCGGTGATTCCACCATCCATTTCCTTGAAATTTGTGGGAGATGAACATTGTGTTGTGGGGAATAATCCCTAGTAGTTAAATCTTCAAGAAATTTACTTGAACAACTTTGATTTTTCCTGCAAAACTCAATCGAGTCATTCACGATTTTTTCCAAAATTTCCTCACATGTTCTCTCAATTGGGACAGTGGAATCATATTGTTTAGTGTTTGATACTTGGATTTTTGTATTTTTGGTTTTGGGTTTAGGGTCTATGGGTAGTGTCACGACCTGAGAGCACCTGTAAGTCGCGATGTGGTGGATTCGACCTCTCGGAGGTCTTAGACAAGCTCTTAGCATCCATTCATCACAAAGGTATTATAAGTAAGGCAGTATTTAAAAATTTTCATAATGAATACAACAAGTGGAATCTCTTTTACAAAATAAAAGAAGAACATCTCAACACTTGCAATCTTAGACATGTCTCAATAACACAGGGAAACGACCCTTTACATTCAAAAGAAATCTATTAGAGTCTATGACAAGAACTCAAAGAAAAATATCTCACATACGTGTCCTCAAGTCATTGAGGACATACTCGAGACTTGAAGGTAAGAATTCCAAGGTCTTCAGTCTACCAATGAACCTCTAGTAACCACCACTTACACTTTGTAGTAAAAACGTTGAGAAAATGGCGTTAGTAAAAAGATGCAATAAGTATGATCACCATAACAAAATCATGTAAAGAGACATTTATTGGGGGCTTAAATCACGAAAGTAGTCGACGGACCATTGGTGGGATCACAATCGTCCTGCACCTTCATCTATTTTGTCAGAGAGGGACATTTCAGGGCTTAAGATTCCACACCTAAGCGTAGAGCGACGACCCCATAGACCGGGCTTAGTCAGGTCAAAGGGGCGTCGTTTGGCTTATTCATTGGAAACATCCAAGGCAATGTCAAGCCAGCATTTGGGTCCTCCTCAAGGGCCCATTTGGGTGGTCCTTGGTGAGTCGTGCCAGGACATTTCGACCCTAGTTACGATTATACACATGTTAGGGACCTCTCCTATACATTTGAGCATCAAAAAACACGTAAAACATGCCAAATCACACTAGAACACAATAGAATGCCTAAGGACTAACTTTCGAACGTCTTGGATGTTCTTATACGTTTGACCTCCAAGCAACTTCAAATAAATTATAAATACTTTAAAACACTTTATTAACATGTTATTAACCTTTTAAGGATCGTGTGTGGCTCTATACACCTTCATTCATTTTGAGGTTCCTTACAATATCCCTCACTTTGGAACATGCGTTACCCTACATAGACCACATGAGCTAGTGTCTAATCTGGTGTCATAAAACCCTACACCATAAGAAGGAGGACTACTTGCCAATGTAGTACCATGACATGAAACATAGCAAATATGTGGATCCACTAGCTAGTATCCTATGGGGGCAACATAATTCAAGAACTAGGAGATTTAGTTGGGACCCTCTTTATGCGCCATGCATTATAGTCTCCAATCTCAAGAGTAGTGTAGTGTTCCTACCATCCATATGTGGAAAGGGATACTCCTCAATCTAGTTCAGTCGGTGCTAAGCTAGAGTCCCTTTTTGAAATGTCTTTAAGCCTGTAATTATCAATCATAGCTTAATTTAGGCTATATGATCTACCCCTTGTATAATCATCATAAAAAGCTCAATATGAATTTTATGAGTATAAGTCCTTTCATCACAATTTATATAAGTGAGGTTAACACGTTAGCATTTCATAGCATATAAAGGCATATTGATAGTTTTCACCATACTTATATCAAATACACATTAATCAACCTCACAACATAGTCAAGATATTTCAATTCAACATCATAAAACCCTATAATCCTAGTATAAGACATACTCCAATGAGACATCATGACTTAACAACAAATAATCACAATTGGAAGTAAAGATTGAGATTCTAAGACTTACCAAGTCTTCCTCATAGTTTATCATCAAGGTCTTACCATCATACCATAACTCAACCCATCTTGGGGAGTAACATCATCACACAATTATAACCAATAAGATAAATAAGGCCAGTTGTATCTCTATAACACAATTCAACTTTAGATCACAACTTAAGACAAAATATATAAGCTTATTTCACCTTTACAATTCATAACGTAAACCACATTTCAAAAACTAGAATGATAGGCCAATAATTCATCTTAATTAATCATAATAACACCATAGGATATTAATCTAATCAACAACCAACTCAATTGAATGATCACAATAAAATATAGGTCAAGATCACTAACTAGGGTTAGGGATGGAGGATCATATTCTTCAATTTAGAACAAACCATCAACAATTACCATAAACAAGTTGAATTACATGTTAATATACCCAATATAACCTAATCAAATCATTAACAACTCAATCTATAACTTCAATTTTGTTACTGAATGAAACCCATAAGAAAACTCAACTTTTGAAATCTATTTTTGAAGGAACCCTTTGAGGAAAGAGTCTCAAAGGTGAATACAGACCATACCTTAACGTTTGTAAACAATTTGATAGTGAATTCATCCCTTTCCAGCCCCCAAACCCTAATCCTCTCTAGTCTTCAATGGTGAGTTCATGTACAGAGAGAAATAAGAGAAGGAAGATAGTTTATTTGAGAGTTGTCTTTGGGTTAATGAGAATTGAGGGTATTTATAGTGGGACTTAACCAACTTAATTAGTCTCCCTTTAATCCCCAACTAACCCTAAACCACTTAATTAATTAAATAAGACCAACTTAAATGAGGCAAAAAACTAGACCCTCACAGACGAAACACCGATCGACGGGCCGTCTGTGAGTCAACGAATAACCCCCCCCTCCTTCCTACACTCCATAGTCTTGGTTAGAGACTGTGCAGGCGAGGGGCTTCCTCTAATTGTCTCAGTGTGGGACGACAGCGGCATCGACGCCCCGTCAATCCACACACGGACCGTAGCCTTCACCTCTAAACTACGTCGATGAGTTCAGAGGCTGTGCGGGTGAAGGGACCTTCTCATCCAGCCTAAGTGTGGGATGACAGTGGAATCGACGCCCCTTTAATCCACACACAGGCCGTCTTCTGTCCCATCGTTGCACACTTCCAGGCAGTGTTGCATCAAACTATAGGTGTTCTCCTCAAGGGCCCTTGGTAGGTCCTTGCGGAGTCATACCCGGACTTTTCAATAATGAAACAACTCAAACAACTATTAGCTACCTTTCCACCAATTTTCGTACATTTCAGACTCCTAAACCAACATCCCGAACGTCATGGACGTTCTTAGACGTTTTGTTTCTTAAACCTCCTAAATGTCCTATATTCATTGAAAAATGGACTTAGAAACAGTACTTAGACCTCATGAAACCTTAGGCTTTACAATGTCTTGGATTTTCAAGGAGTTACATACGGGACACTATCTAGTCATTGCACTAAGTAGGCATTCTGAAAGGAAAGTCTTTGGTGTGTTGTTGAGTGTTCTTTTAATGTCTTGTCATTGAGTGGGGGATTATTCTCCTGAGGTGAGTAAGCTGAAAAAGGGTAATCCTGTGGATCATTTTGGTGTGCATTGAAGGGGGCATATGCGAACTTTCTTCATGTCTTACCTAGGTGAGTCTTCGGATAACATTGGTAGGGAAACTCCTATGCAAATAAGTTCACTTCCTAATTGGAAATACTTTGGAAGTTCACTACCTTGGATTCATTTTCGTTCACTGTAAAGGTCAAACGAACTTACTATAATTTTGGTTACTAAACTGTAAATTGCTTCCATTGCTTTAAAACTATGGAAATTATCCTCTAAGTGTTAAATGATATTTCTTATATTATTATACTTCTATATTCATGAATGTTTTACTTCATTGGCTTGAAAATGTGTTTTTACTAAAATGTCCCTTTTTGCATTATTTTGCATATGCCATACTTAGTACATTATATATGCTAACCCAATACTTTTCTATACTATATAAGTATAGGTTGGAAGTGCTTAGGAAGATTTGAACTCGAAGCATGGGAATTCTACTCTCTCAAGATTCGATATGTCCTCGTATATTAGAGGACATAGTTTATGTTTTTCTTAGTTTTAATATTAAGACTCATTATATATTTTTCTTATAATGTAAAGGGGCGTGTCCCTAAGATATTATATCATATCTTTATGTTTGCTTGTGATGATGAGATTCTCTAAGTATTTATGAAAGATTTCCTTTTTATTAACTTATTCGTGAAAAATTTTAATTCCGCACTACTTTTCATGTCTTATGTAATGAACTTAGTTAAAGGGCTTGTACAAGACCCCAAAGGGTCATGTACGCCCGGTCATGACCCAAGGGTTCTCCCTAGCTTCTAGGGGGTGCTTTTGGGTCATGACAAACTTGGTATCAGAGCATAAGGTTATGAGAATTAATTTAGGGTGTAAAAGTCTCACAATTCACGTCTAGTTGTATCTTTGTCATTGGTGTGAGTCGGGACACATCCATGGACAAGAGGCTATAGGCGGTAGAAGTTTCACTTTCTTCTCTATTCTAATGTCATGCCCTAGAGTTGAGTCATATAAGGTGTCTTTTCCCAACCTCTTCTCTTTGTCTTTATAAGACATGAATATGAGGAGTCAACCGGTAGAAGGAGGAGGGAGGTGTTTCCAATGAGAGGATCCCTCCCCATGTTGACCAAGTTCCTATTGTTGGCCTAGAGGAAGAGAATGAAGAGGTTCCCTTCAAGAACCTCAAGTGCCTCCGGAACCTCAAGGGCCTTAAGTCCCTCATATGACTCAAGCTCCTTTTGTTGAACGAGATATGACTAATGCGGAGTTGAGGGCTTCCCTAATGAACTTGAACCAACTCATGATGACTCAAGCTCATGTCATTAATAATCACTTTGTTGCTCAATCTAATCAAGGAGTTGGACCCCAACCTAATGCTAGTACTCCCGCTTTTAGAATTCGAGATTTAATGAGGTTGAACCCTCCCACTTGTCATGGAATCAAGGTGGATGAAGATATACAAGGTTTCATAGATGAAGTTTCCAAAGTGGTAGATTCTATGGGTGACCCTTAGGGAGAAAGCGGACTTAGCCACTTACCAACTCAAAGATGTGGCTCAAGTGTGGTTTGGGCAATGGAGAGGTGAGAGACCCTTAGAAAGAGGTCCGGTTGATTGGGAGGAATTCAAAGAGGCTTTCGTAGATAGTTTCTTTCCTCTAGATTTAACAGAGAAGAAGATGGTTGAATTCATGAACCTTTTTCAAGGGGGAATGAGTGTGCAAGAGTACTTTCTCAAATTCACCCAACACTCTAAGTATGCCCCAACCATGGAATCCACCCATAGGGATAGGATGAAATGGTTTGTGATGGGAGTGTCTAGCTTGGTGGAGAAAGAGTGTTGTACGATAATTCTTCTTAATGACATCGATATTTCTAGGCTCATGGTGTACGCACAACAAATTGAGGACTCAAAAACTTGGGAGATAAGGAAAGAGGGTAAGAGTCCTAGATAAGATGATTATAGTCACCAAAAACCTAAGAGGATTTTCTATCCCCAATATTCTTCCATTGGAAACAAGGATGGGGCCCCAAACCAACATTCCCAAGGTGGTGGCCACACTTTTGAGAGTACTTGGTGTGCTACTTGTGGAAAAAAACATGTGGCTAGTTGTCTTGCAAGTACAAATAATTGTTTTAGTTGTGGTAAGAATGTATAAAAGATGAGGGACTTCCCTAGCATCAAAGCAATAGGGAAAGAGGTCAATCAAGCTTCCCTAGATCCTAATGATCCAAAGAAGAACCCTCCATATTTATATAGTTTTATACTTCATATGATCATGTCCTCTTGATGAATTTTTCAAAGAATGGATTTTGGAAAAAAATTGCATGCTTCACAGTGAATACAGTAAATGCTCACTGTAAAATTTTTGAATTTTGAAAAAAAAATTCCTTGTCTTGATTGTAGTTTCATAGTGTGAAAAATTGTTGTATATGAGCATTTTTACGTTGGAGAAGGTAGATCCTCCATAAAACAAGGATAACAATGAATTTTCAACTTGTGAAGCTTTACAAAAGTTTCCTATGTTGCTAGTGTGTTAAAATGTGAAAGGGCGCTCCTTGGTAGCTGATGATTTAATTTTGTGTGTGTTGATCAATATTGTAATGTTTTATGTGTTTCTAATGAAGTCCTTGATGGTCTTGATGTTTTAGTGTCATTGGAGGACGAATGTTATTTCAAGTGAGGGCGAATGTAACGCCCTAAAACAAACTAAGGTGAACAAGAGCCTCGTGAGTGTTTATTGATTTAATTTTAATGTAAAATGATTTAAATTAGTGTTTTTAGTCAGTGTGTGAAGTTCGTTAATTTCGGAGGTGAAACGACCAAGAACGTCCATGACGTTCGGAAGGTGTGTCTCAGAAAGTTTTTGTGTGTCTTCATGTGTTTGATTGAGTTTTTGGTGTTTGTTTTGCTTGAAATTCGTTTAGGATGTTCCTAAGACCTAGAAGACTACGTTTAGGGGTTTAACGTCTTGTTATGACCCCACCTAGGACCCACGAGTGGCCCTAGAAGAGGACCCCACCTTTTGGCAAGAAGCTGTCAAAACAGTGACCAAACGATGACCCAAGGGACGGTCCATTGGTCAACAAACGTTCCATCGACCATGGACTTCGTTTGCCCCTGGAAGGCCATCTAAGCCTTTACATGGTGGAGTTGCAGTCCCAATCGATAGACCCCATCAACGAAGCGTCGATTGGGAGACGGTCCGGTTATGATGGGGCGTAGGTGGACACTGTAAAAGCTGTCAAGCGGCTGCCTTTGCTTGGGGTGTTTGGTAAATTCACCCCAAGTCTTTTATAAACCTAGGAGATTATTTTTAGAGAGTTTATTAGGTATATCAAAGTGTTTTTAACCCTAAGATAAAATTTTAGACCTCATTTCCTAAAACCCAAAACCCCTCTCTCTTAGAACTCTCTCTGAAGTCTCTTTGGAAGCTAGAAGTCAAGAAGACCTAGGAGGGTTGTTGGTGTTCAAGTAAAATATACACAAAAGTATGTTGAGATAAGTACGAATTTTTAGTTCTAATTTCTAATGATCCTTAATTTTCCTTAAATTATTTAGTAATGATATGAATTGACCTGAATAGAGCTTAATTGATTAAAATGCTCATGTAGCTTGATCCTTCTAATTTGAGATTAGAGGATAGTTGATTGATTGCATACCCTGACGGACCAACTAACTTTTACTGTTTATGAATAGTTAGATACAAATTAAATGTAACATGAGCGTTGAGATTTTATTATATATAAACTTAATAGAGATGAAACAATAAATCTATGTAGATGGAAAAAGCATTAAAGAAAGTCCACCCCTTCCATCTCAAAGTCCACCCCTAAACCTATAAGGCTTCCTCAAGATCTTCCTTTTTATGTCACAACTACTCTCTCTTTTCTCTTGAAATTGTTTTTCTGAACAAGGGTTTTACCGCTTTTTTATTTTTAACCTAAATATTAAAAGAATGGGAAAAACATCAAGCTTACAGAGCTATGCAGCCAGCAAGGTTGGGTTCTGGCTCAGGTGGACCTGATGAAGTTGATGATGGAATGGTTCGTCCCTTTTCACACTGTTATTCTTCAATTATTAATACTTTTTGAGTTAAAGTTAATTCTTTTTTTATTGTTTTGAACTTGTAGTTGGTTGTAAAGTAGGAAATTGTTCGTCCATTTGTGGATGTATGGGTATTTCTCTAGAGATTTTCTTGAGCTTATTTTAATATTTTTTTTGTTCCTTAGTGCACTTGGTGGTTAGTTGTGTAAAATTATGTGCTACAAGTTGGTTGGTGTGGTAGAGTATGTTATCTACATGACATGTTTTTAGTGGGAAGTATGTTACTTTGGAAAATCATATTATAAAGTGTGTAGTTGGTTTAGAAGTTGGTGACATACTTTGGAAAATATTTTTGGATATGAAG
This sequence comes from Solanum pennellii, assembly GCF_001406875.1. NCBI lineage: Eukaryota > Viridiplantae > Streptophyta > Magnoliopsida > Solanales > Solanaceae > Solanum > Solanum pennellii. The sequence continues at coordinate 20,814,144 of NC_028639.1, forward strand.
GTTGAGTAGTTGAGAACAATGTTATAGTGTTCATTGTTGTAAGTGATATGGAGAAAGAGTTGTAATATTTTTATAGGAAAATTACTTCTGCTAATAAGTACGGCGCAAACATTTTCAACATTTTGGTTAAATTATATATTTTCTTTGGAGAGAGCATCTTCCATGGTTCAACCTAACAAAACTTTGACAATGTGTGGAGACAACCATTTAAACCAACTGTATGTGAAAAATGCAAGTGGATGTATTTGATTAATCTTCATTATGGTTAATGATAAGAAAACTAATTATTTCTTTATTGTTTAAGAATATTAAATTCTAATTAATTTTGAGTAATGTTAACTTAAATTTTCTAAGTTTGTGTTTGATACTTAAATTTTTCTTCAACCATTTTTATAAATTTTATATAAAGATGTGCAAGTCTTCTTGCAATTTGCCTCTTAGCTTCAACGGACTGAACCTACATTTTTGTAGAATCATAAAGAATATGGGTTAGTACAACCACTTGTACTATGTACGGATATATGCATATAACCCATTTGAAATCATGCTTAATTTAGTTCAAAATCATGCTAAGTCACTTTCAAAAGCCTTTATGCACAATCAAGAACATATACAAGCCATTAGACATAACATTACTAAAGACAAGTCAATATTAAATACAATACCAATACAATCACAAAGTCAAGTCAACATGAATATTATCAACATAAGATCATATCTACATGAATGACATCATATTAAGATCATATAAGTATAACAACTTCAACATAATGTCCTAGAAACAATTCATGTACAAGAGTTCATAACATCACATCATATAAGACCCTTACTCACAACCCCTTCTCAAGCCTGCAAGTGCAATGCTTTTGTGAAGCTCCATAACCCCGCAATCCAGTAAACCCAGTAAAGGACCATAAGCAAAGTTCACATTGCATATCGTTTATCATGCTAAGTTGTTATATGTCATTTAGATTATTTATTTTTCTTGCTAATCCCTATTCCCTTTCCTTATTTTCTTAATTTATTTATATGTTGGCATGATTATTTATATATTTATTTATTGATTCATATAAGTGTCAATGTGTTATTTCTTACCACCTAAATACTAAATGTTGTTGCTTTGATAACTGGCATTCGACTCATGTGCCCCCAATTGGGACCCTCTTCCTTTCTTTTATTTGTTCTCGTGATGGTATGTGATTGTACATCTCACAAAAACTCAAATTCACTTTAAATACCCTTTAATAGAGAGATGACGGAGGCAAGGTTGATGCGGATAGTTTAACTACAATGGAACCATGTGCCTGATCGCATAGAATCCCTTTTAAGTTTGTGTCAAGCAAAATCTTAGAAGTCCTAGTTAGGTCATACATGCTGCATAAGCCTTAGGTGGATTGACCATTAGTTTGAATCAACATGTTTAGTATCCACTCTATCGTCTAAAGTGCCCCAACACCCTTTAGGCAAATTACATAATTATGTGTAGATGCGGTCATTATAGTTAAATAAAGTCAAATTATGTGAAAATTGTGTTTTAAATTTTACCCTAACTTAACTCGAAAGTGGCAAAATAGTCTTGATTTAATTATTGTACATCAATTATGTGTTGTCTTAGGCCTACCTCTAGATCAACGAGGTTCCTTGCATTTTAGGCCGTTTTAACACCGTGGTGTTTGTCCTTATTTTATATATTATATTACTAACTTCTTCTCTTTTTTTTCTTTTTATATATATTTTCCCATCGCTAAGGTTGATTCGTTTTTATCACTCTCGATCTTAAGAGTCTTCTATTTCCTCTCATCAGTTTAATCATTTGGATAAGGTTTTATGGAGAATAACAATGGTATTAGTGATGCATTTTGGAATACTGCTCAGAAAGAGGGTTTAGAAAATTCAAGGGAAGGGCATACACCTAAAAATAATGAGGTGATATAAAGGTTGGAACAAAAGATTTTAGAAATACAAGAAGAATTATCTCATACTTACAATTCTAAGGTGTTATTTTTTGAGGTCAACACCATTGTTAGCCTCAATACATGCTCATAGATCTTCCTATTTTATCTCATCCTATATCATACCTCAAACGACCTGCCTTTTCAAAACAACCAACATCTACCTCATGCCTTTCAACCACCATACTAGTATGATACATCCAATAAAATCTTTTCAGCTCCACCAAATTTCCTCATATTCTCATACAACTATACATGCCCGCGATATACCTCAAACATCCATTACCAATGCTTCTTATATTCCTACTTTGGAAGCACACAGATTAAATTCCATTTATGTCTATTCTATAGTCCATCACCATTATAAATCAGAGCTTTCTCAAAATGATAAAATTGATACAAGCTATGACGAAAAAGTTGAAGAAGTTGAATGCGTGAATGCAACATGTTGAGGACAATAAGGAGATAGAAGGGTTAAGTTTTGAGGACATGTGCATACATCGTGATGTAGAATTACATGAGGGATACAAACCACCTATGTTTGAAATGTTCAACAGAATCGGAGATCGAAAGGCACATTTAAAAATGTATTGTGAAAAGCTGGTGGAGTTGGCAAAAATGAAAAATTCACATGAAATTGTTCGTTATGAGCCTTACTAATGAGGCCTTGTCATGGTATATCAATCAACATTTCAAGAAATGGTTGAAGTGTATTGATATGGCCATCAATTCCATGAAAAGGTTTGAATTTGATGTTTAGAATTCACCTAATTGGCTTTACATTAAAAATTAAAGAGAAACCTATAAAATCATTTTGAGAGTATGCTATAAGGTGGAGGTCTGAAGCTGCTAGGATCCAACCCCCGATGGATAAATTTCAAAATTTAAAAAGAAACCTATAAAATCATTTTGAGAATATGCTATAAGGTGGAGGTCTGAAGTTGCTAGGATCCAACCCCCGATGGATGAATCACATATGAAAGAACTATTTATGCTCTCCTAAGAGACATAATATTATGAGAGGATGATGCTCATAGAGGATCATAAGATAGCCGACATCATCAAGTTAGGTGTGAAGATTCAAGAAGGTTTAAAGGAAGGCACAATAAAATATTTGAAGTCGCTACATGCTAGTATTAAAACTTCGTAATCTGATGGAATTAGTGAAAACAAAGATGAGAAAGAAGTGAATGTTGTATTGACAACAAATGAGTCGAAATATCCTATGATTTATCGAACACATCCCCGTCAAATCTGTTACCAAGAACCTTCATATTCCCAAAATCCTCCACCTATACTTCAAAGGGCACATATCTTTAAAAGGCTGCAACACATTGACGACCCTCTTAATTCGTGAAATCCCGATCTTAGCGTGAGAAAAATCCACCAAAGCAGTATACCCCTTTGGCTGAGCTAATAGGCCAATTGTATGAGAGACTTAGAGTTGATGTCTATACTACTCCTATTCCTGAAATTGTGATGAATACACGCGCAAAATGTCTTGATGATACTAAAATGTGTGTCTATCATTTAGGGATAAAAGGGCATAATATAGATGAATGTCAAACTTTGAAAGATCAAATTCAAATATTGATGATACCAAAGTGATACATATGAAATATCCAAAGGCATTAATCATAATTTATTGACATTGATGAAGATGGTTTCATGATGTTTCTTCATCTGAAGATTCTCAAGCATCTGGATAATTACTCGAACTTCTATTAATTTTGCAAAGATAATATGTACCTGGAGAGAGATGATGATTCCTTTATATTTCTTATGTATTGGAACTACATGTGACATGATTCCCTTTTTAAAAGGGGATCCTATGGAGTTCACTCTTATCATTAATAAAAAATTCATATTCCCCATTCTCAACCACAAACTGGGGCAAAAGTTTTGAGAGGATCTCTAAAATTCTATTTGGAGAAATATTTTCTACATATAGAGGTTGTCAAGACATGAACTAGGCAGCATTTTGAGGTTTTTGAGGTGACCTCAAAAATTTCATCATAATTTGCAAAGAAGTAAGGGAGAATTATGAGTCACAAATGGGGAAAATTTTTTTGAGAGATCCTCAAAACATTTATCAAAAGTTTGATCCAAAGACATAAAAATGGAGTTCAAGTTCAAGGGCTACAAAATTACTACAATGAAAAAAATAAAGAGATGAATCAAGGCACGAATTAATTTTCCCTTTCAAAACTTATAGTTCTTCTTTTAGTGCAGGAATTACATGTATAAGTCTCTCCAAACTATCACTATCCTCTGAAAATTGCTCTCTACCTTTTCAAGAAGTGCCCGACACTAAGCAAGGATCTTTGGAAATTGATTATTCAAGCTCTACCATTCAAGAAGTGCCCGAAGCTAAGCATGGTTCTCTGGAAGTTGGATGATCAAGCTCCACCATTCAAGAAGTCATCCAAGGCTAAGCATGGATCTTTTGAAGGTTATTGGTCAAGGCCCTACCATTCAAGAAGTGCCTGAGGCTATGCATGGTTCTTTGGAAGTTGAATGATCAAGCTCCACCATTCAAGAAGTTACCCAAATCTAAGCATGGATCTTTGGAAGTTGATTGGTCAACCTCTACCGTCAGAGAAGTGCCAATGACTTAGTGAGGTTCTTTGGATGTTGTTTGATTACACCTAACCATTCAAGAAGCTACTTAATACTAAGCGTGGTTCTTTGGATGTTGATCGGTTAAACTCCACCTTTCAAGAAGTTACCCAAGGTTGAGCATGGATATTTGGAAGTTGATTGGTAAAACACTACAATTAAAGAAGATACCTAAGACTAAGCGTGGTCCTTTGGAGTTTTATTGGTCAAACTACACCCTTCAAGAAGTTGCCCAAGGCTGAGCATAAATCTATGGAAATTGATGGTATCCCGAAGCTAAGAATGGTCGAATGGGAGTTAAACTATAATACCCCCAAAATGACTTAAGGTTTCTCGAGACTCAAATGTGACTATAATCTTTTTAGCATGTTAATGAATTGTTTTAAATCATTTATGATTGATTTAAATACATTTGGGAGTCAAACTTCCAAGACGTTAGAAAGTTAGCTTTTTAGACGTGTATCTGTGTCTAGGTATGTCTTGACATGTTTTATGTGTTATTTTTTGTTGAAAATGTTGTGGAAGGTCATTAAAATCTTAAGGATTTTATTAACGTTGGAAACGTTTGGGTACGACTCCATAAGGGCCCCGATAAAGGTCCTCAAGCAAGACCCAAAGTCTTCCGAGACACTACCTTGGCAGTGTCTCCCTACGATCCTCATTCGACGGCCAATAGGTTCACCTATTCCCCATTGATGGTGAGCTATCAATTGTAACTTATCAAGGAGAAGTCCAGCAAAATGACAGCCTCAGATCCAAACGATGGTCGCTACCAAAGGCGCATCGTGGGCCTAAGGGGCGTCGTTTTGTGGCCATCGATGCAGGCTTTGTCATCTGCCATGCACGTTGTTTCATTTATGGAATGAATGGGAAATTCATCCCACGTCCTAACCTCACCCTAGGTGGTTTATATGGTTAGTTTTTGGTATATTAAGTTTGTTAAAACGTGATAGCCCCATTCCGAATCCATGATTCAAATTAGACTCTTCCCTTTAAAAAAGAAACCTCTGAAACCTCCATTGGAGATGAAGCTCAAGCACATCTTGGAGTTTGGATTCCCACGGGTTATTCATCATGTTTTAGTGGTTTTATTCAATAATTAGGTATGATTATACTTCATCTCTAGTTAATCTTTCATCTAGAAATTTCCTTTCAATGTTTTCAAAGAGAATTCATGATCAAACTTCTTCTTCTTCAATCTATCCATCAGTTCATTCTCAAATTGATTTCAAAATCATAATGTTAATGAATTGATTAGTAGCTACAGATTTGAATGTGATTTTCAATCTAATTCCATGTTGAACCCATGATCTCTCTCAAACTCTATTTAGCCTATGTAAGGGCTTTGTGATCTTGATCTTATATAAATCAAATTGTTATTCAATTATGTTAAAATGATTATACCTACTGCATAGTATGTGTATTTATGGTGAATTTTTGATGAGTGATCCATGTGGATCATGGTTTGGAGGTTTGAATAAGATTAGCCAATAATGTAGTGTCTTCTGATCTTGATGCTAGAATGATTGTTATTAGATTCAATTATGATGAATTGTCTTAGCTACCTCCTACAATGTAATGTGATGATAAATTAGGTGTAACAGATCAAATGTGAATAGATAAAATCGAATTGGTAAGGATTAATCTAGGTGCTTCAGGCCTATAGATTGTTAATGTAATGTACATGATGTGATCGCAAATCTAGGGTAGATGAAGTATTATTTAGTTTAGGTTTTTATATCTTAAGCTACTACCCTACATGTATATTGTTGATAAATTATTATTGATTATCAAGGCAAGGGAAATTGGTTAGTGATCTATGCCTCTCTACTATCTAGTGAATTGGTGGTGTAGTGTAGTTTTAAGTAGCATGATCTTGTAGTAGTTTTTGCATGATTTTGTTTATGTTTAAGTAAATATATATACTGCCCTATACTTTAATTTTTGATGAAAAAGGAGCATCGACCAATGATGATCAAAGGTTGAGAATTGGTAAGATTGCCTACTTTCTTTACTTTTCTATAATATTGTTGATAGAATTGGCCTTTGATGCCATTGTTTTGTATGGTCCACTTATGGTGGCGGTGTTTACTTCTTGTCAATATATTTAAGTGTTGGTTATGGAATTGAAGGAAAATTGATGTTATATGAGTGTTTGGTTATGATGATCACACTATGTTAAGCCTATGCCTAGTTTCATACTCTAGATATCATCTAGGTTGTATTGCTAATGTTATGAGCATGTTAATGGTTATGTATAGGTGATGCCTTTGATGAATTAATAACGATGAATGACCTCTTACCTAAATACCCCAACATGACTTTGTGATTATCTATGGTTAGGAATTTTGAGTGTAAGTACTTAAGTTTTATTGTCTCCTATGCTATAATGTGTTTTATGGTCTATGCTTGGTTGTACATTGTGATCCCAAGAAGGTGTCTGAATCAATGTGTTTTTTATAGGCATTAGGTGAACATGTTAACCTATGTACACACACTAACACTTCTTGCATGCTTATAAGTTTGTAAGGTTCATGGTGTCTAATCAAAAGTTATTCTCATATGCACTTGTGTCTACTACTATGCATCTATGGTATATGTCAATCAAGCATGTTATGTATTCCCTTAACTAGGATTAGTTGATAGGTTTTCTAGTATGGACAAGGGTATGGGACTTTGTCTTTGCATTGCACATGTGCCATGATAGGATATATCATAGGTTTGGTTTTCTATGTACATGAATGGTAATGCATGATTATGTTAATGTATGAACATGTGTGGTCTTAAATTGATGTGAAAAAGTATCGCTCACATATATGAATACAAACTCATGTATGATGATGTACTCAATATTAGGGTCTTTGGAAGGTGCTGTCAAGTGTACCCTAAACTATATAGTGCTTTACATATGTTATGTTTATGTGAAATGACTTCTCACGTTATTTAGGTTGATGAACTATCATCTATAACCTATAATCTAAGAATATGAGGGGTTAACTTTAAGAAGCCTCATTTTATAAAGTAATGCTAATAAAGACTTTTCAATAATGGGTACTTCTCTTAGCACTGAGTGAACTTGTAGATGAGGGGTGTCCTTTCCATTGTAGGAAGGTAGGTCCATCAAAGTCCTCACGAGGTTGTTATCCTCATACCCCAAAGGGCTTAGAGTGATATTTCCATAAGTGGATAACTAGAATGCATCCATATTCATAAAGAGTGTCTCCCTATATGCCTCCAAGATTCATAAACTATGCTTGCTCCAGGATCTAGCAAGTGATATAACTTAGTATGGTAGCATGTGTTAATCTTCCACCTTCGCTAGGTAGAGCACCTTCCCTAGGTTTAAGGCTCTACAAAATCAAATTCCATGTATCACCCATGGTCTTAATGTCGGTTAAGGTATTGTTTCCTTAAAGTAAAATGGACAATGGAAGTAAAGAACTAGACCCGAACTAGGATAACCTAAGGGATGTTCCTTACTATAGGTGGGGGTATTGAGACTTTACCTATGCATTGCACAAGTAACTCTTTAAGAGAGTTCTCGGAACGTGTTCTAATGTATGGATATATGTTTATGTCTTTATGCATGACATTGTAGTCTTGTTTACTTGTTGTGATGATATGCATGGTATGAGTCCCAATAACTATATATGATGTGTCCTTTTCCTATGTACATAATGTTAGGTCATAATGGCTATATGATGGACGTCTTGCTTGGCATGATTGAAGTTATCTATGTTGCCTTGTTGATGTATGATGTGAATGGTATGCTTGTGGTCTCTTGGTAAGTTTATTTCGTCTGTGTGAGGTTATGGGCTTCACATGTACATTTCACTAGTAAACCTAGATTGAGGTCATGAATAAGGTCTTATAATGTCCTATGTGAAGTGAAGTTATCATATGTGCAAGTAGGTTATGGTTCACTGTAATGATGTTGTAACCCTTGACTAAAATGTGTCTTGTGATATGTTACACTTCTATGGATGTACTGTGCTTTCTTTGTAGGGTTATGATGTGGGTTTGATTGAACTAGAAGCTACCTTACTGTAATATTGAATGAAAGATAGAGGTCTTATGGCTAAGTCTCCTCTAATTTTTTTCCCCTAATGTTTTCATGACTCTTGGTGTTTATAGTATAGTTGAGACCTTGGTGTTTAAGGGAATTAGATGGTTCGGCATACCTCAAGTGGGGGATAGAGTACCTTGATGGTAGGAATTTTTATGCCTTTGATGTCCTTATGTTAAGTTACTGTAATTCCCTTTTTTGTTGGTAATCACTTTTAAGTGATCGTGATGAAGGTTGATAAGCTAAGATCCCCTTGAGGTTGGGTTAAGTTACTCTTAAATGGGTTTACCCTAAGTGGGGGATGGTGATGTGAGTAGTAAGGTTGTTGATATTTCTATCATGTGCTTCTATTCTTCCTTGAGCATGAACTAGAGAGTTTCTAATAGCTTGTTCATGATGGGAGTCTTGCGTGAAAGTATGAGTTCCATGTTCTCCATATGTTATGTATGTCTTATTTGACACTGTGTTAGGCATGTTATGAAGATTCTTAATTGCTTTAAAAAGGATCTTTGAACAAATTCATGATTTCTCATGTTGATTGTGCATCTTTCTTTGTTAGTTGTGCTGTTAACTTCATGAGATAAGGTACGAATCATGTTTGAATCCACCCTTAATTTGTAGTATTTAGCCTCATAATAATAATTATGAGTCTCTTGAAAATTATGTGACTTTTATGATTCGGGATCTATGAATTTTGGCTCACTCTTTCAAAGTGAAGGCATGTTTATCTATTGTCCTTGTGTGTGCCTATAAATTATAAGATTTTCTCTAAATGATGCATGTTTAGGTAAGCTAGTGTTGTGCTAGGAATTAATATTTATGTGAAATGACTTCCTATTGTTGTGATGTGTGTGTTGTGAATTACCATTTTAACTTCACTAGGAAGGAAATATAAGCATGCTTTTGTTTAAAAGGTCAATAATTCCTCATCTTAATGAGTTGACCTTTGTGCCTTATTTGGTTCTGAACTCAAGAGACTTGTAAGTGTGTTAAGGAGAAGGACATTCCTACCTAAGCATAGCTAAGCATGGTATGGTTGAGTATGACCCTCATGGCATTAGGCTTAACTAATAAGAATCCATTGTTGATCTTCTTAAACTAAAGTCTATGTGCATTGAAGTATGAGTGCTTCCTTGCTTCTTGAGAAATGTGGAATCTGCCTATGTGTGATCATACATGATTAGACTTTAATGAAATATAGTTTAATGACCATGTTATGATTAGGAGCATGATTTTCTTCCTTTGAACCTTACTGATGCCTTATGATTAATGATTTTTGAAAGTGACTGAATAAAAGTTTGTGCTTGCTTGTGTTGCAAGTGCTAAGTGGCTTAGAGGTTGCTGTTCCTTGTAATGTGGTTCATTGACTTCTACATGAAAATGTGATGAATGTTTTGAGTTGCTCTATAAATTATTGAAGTCCTTGTTGTGATTAAAATGTTCCAAGTGTCGTTGGGAGGATGAAATGTTCCCAAGTGGGGGATATTGTAAGAACCCCCAAAATGAGTTAACGTTGCTAGAGCCTCACAGTGCCTATATGATTGGTAATAGGTTAATTATGTTTTTTAAAGCATGTATTATTGATTTGAAGTCATTCGGATGTCAAACATTCATGAACATCCAAGACGTTCGAATGTTAGCTCCTTAGATGTGCATGTGTATCTTGGTGTGTCTTGACATCTTTTACGTGTTCGTTTTGGTTGAAACTGATGTGGATGGTATTTAACATGTTAAGTAGTATATTTACTTTGGAAATGTCCATGTACGACTCCTAAAGGGCCCCTCAAAACACCCTCAAGGAGGACCCAAAGCCTGACGAGACACTACGGACCCAAAGTCTACCTACGACACTCAATCGACGGCTAGTAGGTTCACCTATACGCCGTCGATGTTTAGGCATCAATTGGTACTTATCCACGAGAAGGCTCAGCCAAATGACAGTTTCGGACCAAAACGATGGTGCCAACAACGGCCCATCAATGGGCCTAAGGGGCGTCATTTGGTGATTGTCGATTCAATCTGTGTCAACTGTTATGCACGCTGTTTCATTTATGGGGTGAATGGGAAATTCACTCCACATCCTAACCTGACCCTAGGTGGTTTATTCTGTTACTTTTGGGTATACTAAGTTGGTTTAAAATGTGATAACCCATTGCCAATCCATGCTTCAAATTAGACTCTTCCATCTCAAAAAGAAACTTCTCTAGACACTAGATGAGGCTCAAGAATATCATAAGGCTTCAAAAATGAATTAGGGTTTCTAGATCCTAACTTGTTATTCATAATTTTATAAGGTGCTAAAATTTCTTGTAGAATCATATTGAAGAAGTGTGTAAGGTTTGAGGTCATTTGGACGTCAAACATCAAGGAACGACCGAGACATTCGACGACTAGTCACCTATATGCCTCATGTGTCTATGCTTGCTTATATTTGGATTTCATGATCTTATGATGTATTAAAATGAGTTATAATGATTCTTATAGGAAGTATATGAAGTTTCATGAAGCTTGGAGGTCACAGTCCAAGAATGTCTATGACCTTCGAAAGTTAGCCCTTGAGACGTTCAAGTATGTCTTCATTGGGCCTAGAATGTTAGAACGTCTTTATGTGTCCATCTTGGATGAAACTTGCATGGAAGGTCCTTGACTTTTCAATGCATATTTACATTGGGAAACGTGTGGGTACGACTTCCCAAGGGACCTGCAAAAGGTCCCATAATATGGACCCAAGGGTTGTCGAGATACTGCCTTGGCAGTGTGAATCGACGAGCCAAACAACACCCAGTTAGTTGACCAACGGCCCGTTGGTGACGTTTCGTCGATGGACACTTAGGCTGGTAAAGGCTCAACTAATGAACAGCCCAAGGTCTAATCGACTGAAGCCACAAACGGCCCGTCGATGGACCTACTGGCCGTCGATGGTGGTCCGTCAATGCAAGCCTGGTGCCTAGTGACTGTTTCATTAAAGGGGTGAATGGTAAATTAACCCCACGTTCTAAACTGAATATACTTGGTTGGTTTAGTGATTTTTGTGTGTATTTAAGGGATCAAACACGTGAACAACCCATTCACAATCCCTTCTACACAAATTAGACATTCCCTCCAAAAATATTCTCCCTATAAACCTTCATTGAAGGTGAAGCTAAGAGCAGCTTGGAGCTAGGATTTCTATGAATTCTTCATCAATTTTTAGAGGTTTTAAACTATACAAGGGTATGGTAATCCTTCATATATAATTAACGTTTCACTTCGAGAGTTAATCTCAAAGTTTCTAAAGAGATTTCATAATCAAACTTTCAATCTTTAAATCTAGCCATGGGTTCCTTTTTAAAACGTTTTTAAAAGGATTAATCATGATGAATTGGTGATAATGTGATGATTTTAACGTGAAAAACAATACAATTGCATGATGAACACATGTCCCTTCTCAAAATTGATTTAGCCTTGCATGGGCATTGTGATCATGGCTTGTTATTGATTGAATTGTGATTCTATTACGTTGAATTAGTTATATCTATTGTTGTTTACCTGAATTGAAGATGAATTGATGATGAAGGATCCATGTGGATCAATGAATGAATATCTGAACATGCCTAGTCTTACGCATATGCTTGTTCTATTCTTGTGAAACGGCTAGCCTTATAGTATAGGTGAGGGACCATGTTCCTTGTATGATTAGTGTTGGTTTAAACTAGCCGGAAAGTGATGTATCATTCCATGCACATTTCAACGTGTTTACTGTATGTTGACTCCGTCGGATGTATTTAAACAAGACATAGTAATATGGTAATTGATCTTAAATTTGAAATTTAAGTTCAATGTTGAAGCAAAATGATGCAATATTCCTAAGATGGAATAAATTAATTGAGCTGCTTGCTTGGTTTTATTAAGCTAGCAGCTGAACCACCTACTTGAACTATATGGATATTGTTAAAGGGCCCAATCTTGATGGACCAGATTTAGAATTATAGTAATGGACTCAATTGAAGCCCAAAAATATTAAAAGAAAAAGTGGAAGAAAGCCCAGCAGCCAAGTCTCCCAAGGCCCAATATAGATAAAGCCCAAGTGAAAGCAACTAGGTGCATCACCGACTTTGACCTTTTGAGCTACATGATGTGCGTAAGCAAGTGCATCACCTACTTGACCAATTAGTGGCTAAAAATGGAACTTAAAAAATAGAAGTTTCTAGAGGCTATTTTTGTGGTCAATAAAGCTCCATATATATCCAACATGAGCAGATATTCTTCACCAATTTTAACACATAATAATGAGAATTATATCCGGCTCTCTGTGTCTCTTTTCTCTTCAAAATTAAAATGGATTTTTTTAGTTGTTCTAGGGTTCTTCAAGAAACCCTCATATCTGCAAACCAAGCAAAGTCAAAACACTTGGATTTTGCTTCATTCTCCCATGGATTATTAGAAAAACATGTTATTTATGCTCAAGTATAAATACAAAGGCAGAAAATTTCAAGAAGCTAACGCTCACTTCCTTAGTTATGAAGAGACTTTTTGTTCTTCTTTGGTATAAGTGTGAAGGTAAAAATGAAGTTCTAGAAGAATTCAATTTAAAAGGAGAAGTTGCAGAAATTGAGGCAAGGTGACTACCCCAATTTTTTTTTGTCTTTTTGTGTATGAATTTGAGTGGAATTAGGAGTGTGTTGTAATGAAGAACTCATGGGGGTGGTGAATCCAATATTTGGTTGTATGATAAAGAATATTTGGGGTTTTTAAATGTGTATTATTGTTGGTGCAACTTGGTTGATCTTGGGGAAACGATATATAATGTATGTGTTGGACATAGAATGAGGCTGTAGTGATACACATTATGTTAAGGGCTTGATGGGTTCATTATCATTCAAAGGTAAGTAGATTAAAATAGAAAAGGGGAGGCTGAATCGAATAGTCATATCGGTGAGACGATATGGTATGTAAGGCTATTCGATCTATATCCCTTTGGAATGAAATATGATACTTGCAATTAATACCAATGAATTGAATCTCGTATGTTCTATCCTAGGAAAGGAAACATAGTGACATCGTACTCTCTCCAAATAGCAAACAATTTTTCCCCTTTCCGTAGTGCGTAGAACTACTTAATTATATGTTTACTATTTTATACATGTGTAATTATCGCCCAATGTGCTGGTATAGAAATGTTATTTGCAAAAGCAAGCCTTGTGAATCCACCTCTTTGTTGTTTGATGTCAATTGTGTCATTAAGATTTTAAAGTAATGTGTGGATGTTACATAGCTCCTTATATCACTTTTATTTCCTTGAAGTATTATTTTCATGTCTTCTATTACTGGTCGATACTTCCATATCTCCAAAATGATTAAGACCACCAAAATAACATCTCAAAAGAGTTACGATTATCCAAAGAATAATCCCAAAAGAGTTATGAACTGATAAACAACAATCTCAATGATTAAATAATCTAAGTGAAGAAATATATATAATTAGGGGGGGGAAGGCCATGGGCGAAAGCCTAGGATGGATCGATCCCAACTGGTACATAAGGGTTGTAGATCAAGGGTGAAAGACTAGCATGGGCCGATTCCTATTGGTATAAAAGGGAGAAAGCTTATGGGGGAAACCCTAGCATGGGTCGATCCCAAATGGTACAATTATGAGGACTGCATCCCAGGGGTTAATATGCCTAGCATGGGTCATTCTCTTCTACCACTGATCAGCTAGTCACTTGTATCACATGCCCTACAAAGATTATAACATGCAAAAAAGTAAAGAAAACAATGTAACTTACATGATCTCACAAAGTAAGCAAATGTGGTCTTCTCTCCTTATCTATGGACTCATATGTTCATACTTGATTTCATTTGAGCCCTCAAATTACATATGCTATATTACCTTACATATTTATTATATTTTTTTGTACTGACGTCCCTCACTTGGGACGCTGCATTTCATGCTGCAGGCACAGGTACTCCATCTAGTATACTTCCTCAGTAGGATCATACGACACTCAGATACATTTGGTGAGATCCAGCTTGATTCGGAGCTTTACTAAGTCCTTGGTAAATTCAGTTTGGTATTGTATAGTAGTTAAGAGTAAGGCAGGGTATGTCCTAACCTACTCTAGGTCTTTTATCTTTTTAGAGGTTTTGTAGACGTATGTAGATGGTTCAGTTGTGTCTTAAGGACTGTGGCCTTAATGACCAAGTCTTGTATATAACTTTTTGGGGCTATTTATGTTTTTTTTATCGCTACTTCCTCTATGAACTTCTCATTATTGTTATAGTTATATGCATAGTAAGAACAGATTTCAGGGTGGTTCTCTTTGGCCCTTAGGGCATCAGGTTCCTGTCCGTTTTAATAGGATTTGAGGCATGACAAAAGTGGTATCAGATCAAGTAATTCTAGGGAGTCTACAAATCCGTGTATGTGTAGAGTATTTCTTATGGATGTGTCGTGTACCACATCTATAAACAAGAGGCTACGGAACATGTAGGATTTGTCTCATTTCTTTCAGTTCTTAGATCGTGCGATAGAACCAATGTTGCAGGTGAATCATATCTAATTTATAAATTTTTTTATCATAGCAAAGATTTCAGTTACGAGAAGGAGTAAGAGTACTGGTAAGCGAGTAGATGTGGCTGCCCAAGAAGAGACCAACCAACCACCACCAAGTCAAGATGTTCAAAGTGCGGCTCAAGATGAATGACTATCGCAGACTTCCCCGAGCCTCCATATCCTGAAGAACTAAGGTGGGAAGATGAACCTCAGAAACCCCCTATTAATGCTACCAAGCAAGATTTGAGGAATGCAATCCAATTATTGACTCATATTTTTGCTGGTCATGGACAAAAACAAGAAGGTCCATTTGGAGGTACTGGTGGTGTAGATAGAGCATCTAGAACAAGGATACGTGATTTTCTTAACTTGGACTCTCTATCATTCACGGGGTCAGATCCTAATGAAGATCCGTAAGACTATATAAATCAGATCAAACACATTTTCGATATTATGAATGTAAGTGGTAAAGAATCACTTAAGATAGCAGCATATAGATTAAAGGGTGTGGCTTTATTGTGGTATGATGCTTTGAAGAAATCTAGGGGAACAGATTCATGTTTATCTACGTGGAAAGAGTTCAAAAAGGCATTCCTTGACCATTATCTTCCATTGGAGATCTGAGAGGCCCGTGCGGGTTAGTTCTTAAATATCAACCAAGGAGGTATGAGCATGAGAGAGTACAGTCTCAAATTCAATTCCTTGGCTAGATATGCTTCTAATGTAGTAGCAACCATAGAGGATAGACTTCATCGATATGTGGATAGATTAGAACCATATTTAGTTAGAGATTGTACCATTGCTTCATTGCATTAATATATGGATATAGCAAGGATGTAGGCCTTTTCACAAAAGTTGGAGGATCAAAGTCAAAGAAAAAGGACACAAGAGTCAGAAACAGGGCATTCTAAGAGGGCCAGATCCATGGGGCAATTTACACTATCCCAAGGTGAGTTTAGGGCTCAGTTCTCTAACAGAACACCTAGGCCATCATCTTTCTACTCTACAGCTAGTGTTCCACCACAATTTCAAGGGTTTAGGGGCAATCAGTTTGGGCAAAGAAGGGAAAGACAAGGCTCACAAATAATGGGTCATCAAGAGAAGGGAAGTACGATACAATCAAGGCCTCCTCGACAGCCTTGCAAACAGTGTGGGAGGAATCATCTAGGTGCATGCAAGTTTGGAATAGATGTTTGTATTTGGTGTGGCAAACCAGGGAATATGATGAGAAACTGCGCTCATAGGAGCATGGGTGGCATTGCACAGCCAACTAGATCAGCTGTTGCATAAAACTCACCAATACATTCTTTGAGTAGGGAGCTACAAATACCTACATTTAGTGGTAGAGGATCTAGGGGAGTAGCTAGTTCTAGTGAAGGTCAGAATCGCACATATGCACTGGGAGATCGACAAAATTTAGAAGCCTCGCCGGATGTGCTCACATGTATATTCTCCATCTTTTCACATATTGTATATGCAATAATTGATCCGGGGTCTACACTATCATATGTTACACCATTGATTGATGGAAAGTTCAAAAGAACACCAAAATTATTAGTGAAGACATTTGAAGTGTCTACAGCGATTGGTGAGTCTATTATAACTTGAAAAGTTTATTGTAATTGCATTGTAACTATTTGTGATCACGATACACTGGCTGACCTTCCTGAGCTAGACATGGTAGATTTTGATGTTATGATGGGTACGGATTGGTTGGCTTCGAGTTATGCCACGGTAGACTACCGATCTAAGATAGTGTATTTCCAGTTTCCAAAAGAGGCAGTTCTCGAATGGAAAGGTAATATTGGGGCGCCAAGAGGTAAATTTACTTCTTAAATTATGTCAAAGAAGAGGATTTCCAAAGGATACATATGTCACCTGGTTAGAATGAAAAATGTAGATGCAAAGCCACCAACCCTTCAATCCATTCCTGTGGTAAATGAATTTCACGATGTGTTTCCTGAGGGTCTTTGAGGTTTGCCTCCCGAACGAGAAGTAGATTTTGGCATTAATGTGCACCCAAATACTCAACCTATCTCAATTCCTCCGTATAGAATGGCTTTGGCATAACTACAGGAGTTGAAGGATTAAAAGATTTATTAGAAAAAGGAATCACAAGGCCTAATAATTCCTCATGGGAAGCACCAATTTAATTTGTATGCAACAAAGATGGATCGTTAAGAATGTGTATTGACTACCGGCAGTTGAATAAAGTAACTATTCAGAACAAATATCCCCTCCCTATAATTGATGATTTGTTTGATCAGTTACAATGTGTTAGGTGTTTTTCAAAGATCGACATGAGGTCGGTTATCACAAAGTGAGGGTTAAGGACAAAGATATACCCAAGACAGCTTTCCGAACACGGTATGGTCATTTGGAGTTCTTAGTCATGTCATTCGAGCTAACAAATACACCAACAACTTTTATGGATTTGATAAATACGGTGTTCAAGACATTTTTTTATATGTTCGTGATAGTGTTCATAGATGACATTGTGGTGTATTCAAGATTGGAAAAGGATCATGCTAATCATTTGTGGCACGTTTTACAAATTCTTCGTGATCGTAAATTGTATGCAATGTTCTCTAAATGTGAGTTCTTTTTGAAATCTGTGGCATTCTTATGTCATATTGTATCTGATGAAGGAATAAGGGTTGATAACCAGAAGATAGAATTCGTGAAAAGATGGCCAAGACCTACAAAGCCTATGGAGATCCGTAGTTTTCTTAGATTTGCAGGTTATTACAGAAGGTCGTTGAAGGATTCTTTTCCATTGCTTCACCCTTAAAAATCCTAAAACACAAAGAAACCCAGTTTCAGTGGAGTGATAAATGTGAAAGGATCTTCCAAGAGTTGACCAGTAAATTAACTTCTATACCTATATTGGTACTTTTAGAAGGCACAAAAGGCTATGCAATGCATTGTGATGCTTCTGGAGTGGGCATAGGTTGTATATTGAGGCAGCATAGTAAAGTTATAGACTATGGATCAAGGAAGTTGCGGCCACCTGAGAAAAATTATCCAACTTGTGATCTAGAGCTAGCAATAGTTTTGTTAACTTTGAAGATATGGCGCCACTACTTGTATGGAGATTTTGTTGACATATGCACTGATCACAAGAGTTTGCAATATATATTTAAGCAAAAGGACTTAAAACAGAGGCAGCGAAGGTGGTTGGAGCTATTAAAAGATTATGACATTGATATCTTATATCATCCCAGTAACACAAATATAGTAGTTGATGCTTTAAGCTGTGAAATGCTAGCAAGTACTTACGGGCAGTCTATGGAACGATAAGTAATAACTAAGGATCTATTCCAACTAGCTAGCTTGGGGGTTAGCCTTCTTTTATCTCAAGACAAAGGGGTTATTGTGCAAGCTGTTGCAGAATCCTCACAGGTAGTGGAAGTGAAAGATATGCAATACATTGATTCTATTCTTTTATAGCTTAAGGAGAATGTACAACATGGTATTACAAAGGCATTTGACCTTTTGCAAGAGGGAGTACTTCGATGCCAAAACATATTGTGTGTACCTAATATAGATGGACTAAGAAAGAGGATCATGGTGGAAACACATCATTCAAGATACTTCTTTCATCCGGGGTCAACTAAAATGTATCTTGACTTGATAGAAATGTATTGGTGGGGGACATGAAGAGGAGAAATGCAAAATTAATGACTCAATGTCCAAATTCTCAATAGGTAAAAGTAGAACACCAGAGGCCTGGAGATTATATGCAGCGTATAAAACTTCCAATTTGGAAATGGGACATGATCAACATAGATTTTGTCATTTGTTTGCGTCGCTCATTCCAGAAGTTTGACTTCATATGGGTTATAGTCGATAGACTCACCAAAGCAACACACTTCTTGACGATTAAGACTACTTATACAAATGAAGAGTATTAGAAATTGTACATTAAAGAGATAGTTTGACTACATGGAGTGCCAATGTCTATAATATCATATAGAGGAGCTCAGTTCACTGCAAATTATTGAAGTTGTTTCACAAGAGGTTTGGAACACGAGTGAATTTAAGTTCAACCTTTCACCCTCAAACGGATGGCCACGCATAACTTACAATTCACACAGTTGAGGATATGTTGCGAGCTTGTATATCATATTTCAAGGGTAGCCGGGATGATCACCTACCATTTATTCAATTTGCTTATAAAAATAACTACCATTCGAGCATTAAAATGGCACCATATGAAGCCTTATATGATCAAAAGTGTAGATCACCAATTGGATGGTTTGAAATCGGTGAAACTGCCTTATTTAGTCTAGATCTTGTTCATCAAGATATGGAAAAAGTCAAATTTATACAGCAACGGCTAGAAATAGCTCAAAGTCGACATAAATCATATGCGGATATTAGAAAGAGAGGACCAGAATTTTCTATATGGAATTGGGTGTTCTTGAATGTGTCTCCAATGAAAGGTGTAATGAGGTTTGGTAAAAAGAGAAAGTTGAATCCACGCTAGATAGAGCCATATAAGAATATTCAAAAATTTAGCCAAGTAGCCTATGAGTTAGAGCTACCACCAGAGCTTTCATCAGTTCATCTGGTGTTTCATGTCTCAATCCTATTAAAATGCGTAGGTGACCCATCTCATGTTACTCATACTAAAGATGTACAGGTTATGGGAGATCTCACAGATGAAGAAGTACCCATTGCTATTCTAGATCAACAAGTTAGGAAGTTAAGCAATAAATAGGTAGCTTCTATAAACGTGTTATGGAGGAACCAACAAGTAGAAGAAGTTACATGGGAAGGGGAAGAAGACATGAAATTGAAGTATCCTCACCTCATTTAGTTCCAAGAGAAAGAAGAAAATTGTTAGTTTATATGCCGACAAGTAAGTGTACGACTATACGTATTATGTGATTAATAGTAGTACTTACATAGGCTTGAATCAATTGGGGCTGGATAACTATGTAACTTCGAGGATGAATGTCTTAAGGGGAGAAGGATGTAACAGCCCATCTTACGCATATCCTTGTTATATTATTGTGATACTGCTGTCCTTATAGTATAGGTGAGGGATCAATGTTACTTATATGATTAGTGTTTGTTTAAACTAGCCGAGAAGTGATGTATCATGCCATGCACGTTTCAGCGTGTTTACTGTAAGTTGACTCCGCCGAATGTATTTAACTAGAGACAGTAAGATAGTAATTGAGCTTAAATTTGAAAGTTAAGTTCTATGTTGAAGAAAAAGGATGTAACATTCATAAAATGGAATAGAATAATTGAGCTGCTTGTTTGGCTTGATTAAGCTAGCAGCTGCATCGTCTACTTAAGCTATATGGATATTGTTAAAGGGCCCATGCTTGATGGACTAGATTTAGAATTACAGTAATGTGCTCACTTGAAGCTATAACCTATTAAAATTAAATAAAAAATGAAAGAAAGCCCAGCATCCAAATCTACCATAGCCCAATATTGATAAAGAAAAAGTGAAAGTACTAGGTGCATCACCTAGTTTGATTTTTTGAGCTAGTTGATGAGCATAAGCAAACGCATCACCTACTTGACCAATTAGTGGCAGAAAATAGACCCCCCAAAAAAGAAGGTTCTAGAGGATATTTTTGTGGTAAATAAAGCTCCATATATATCCACTATCAGCAGATATTCTTCACCCATTTTAATAAATAATATTGAGAATTATCTCCATCTTTCTTTCTCTCATTTCTCTTAAAGATTAAAATGACAGTTTTTAGTTGTTCTAGGGTTCTTCAAAAAAACCTAATGTCTGCAAACCAAGGTAAGTGAAAACACTTGGATTTTGCTTAATTCTCCAATGGATGATTAGAAAAACATGTTATTCATGCTCAAATATTAATATAGAAGTAGAAAATTTCAATAAGCTAATGCTCACTTCCTTAGTTAATAACATACCTTTTTCTTATTCTTTGGTTTAACTGTGAGGGAAGCTGAAATTGTAGAAGAATTAAAGTTATACGGAAAAGTTGCAGAAATTGAAGTAAGGTGACTGCCCCAATTGTTTTTGTCTTCCTAGTGTATGAGTTTGAGTGATGAATTAGGGGTGTGCGGTAATTTAGAACTCAAGGGGTTAGCGAATTCAATAATTGGTTGTATGATAAAGAATATTTGGGGCTATTATATGTGTATTATTTTTGGTGAAACTTGGTTGATCTTGGGGAAATGATATATAATGTATGTGTTGGACATAGAATGAGGGTGTGGTGATACATATTGTGTTAAGGGCCGGATGGGTTCATTATCTATCAAAGTTAGCTACTATTTTAGGAGCCTCACGATGTGATAGCTTCTAATTTTAGTTTACCATGACTTAAATAGTAGATTATAATAGAAAAGGGGAGGCTGAATCGGGATAGTTATATCGGTCAGAGGATAAGGTATGTAAGGCTATTCGATTCTATATCCCTTTGACATGAAATCTGATACTTGAGATTAATACCAAAGAAGCTAATCTCATAAGTTCTATTCCTAGAAACGGAAACATAGTGGCAGCGTACTATATCCAAATAGCTAACAAAATTTCCTCCTCTCCTTAGTGCATAGAAGTACTTCTTTATATGTTCTCTATTTTATACTTGTGTAATTATCCCCCCATGTGCTGGTATAGAAATGGTATTTGCAAAAGCAATTCTGGTGAATCCTCCTCTTTGTTGTTTGAAGTCAATTGTGTCATTAAGCTCTTAAAGTAATGTGTTGAGGTTACATAGCTCCTTATATCATTGTTATTGCCTTGAAGTATTATTTTCATGTCTTCTAATAGTTGTTGGTACTTCCATATCTCCAAAATGATTATGACCACAAAAAAAAATCGCAAAAGAGTTACGATTATCCAAAGAACAATACAAAAGAGTTATGAACTGATAAACAACAATCTCAAAGATTAACGAATCTAAGTGAAAAAATCTATATAATTATGGGGGGAATCCCAGGGGAGAAAGACCAGTATGGGTCGATACAAACTTGTATATAAGGGTGGTAGCTCAGGGGCAAAATAATAGCATAGGCTGATCCCTATTGGTATAGAAAGGTGGCAGTTCAGAGGAGAAAGCCTAGCATGGGTCGATCTCAAATGGTATAATTATGAGGACCGCATCCCAGGGGTTAATATGCGTAGATGGGATCATCCTCTTCTACTACTGATCATTTAGTCAAATGTAGAAAAAAGTAAAGAAAATAATGTAACTTACATGATCTCATGAGAGTAACCAAATGTGGTCTTCTCTCCTGATCTATGCACTCATATGTTGATGCTTGATTTCATTTGAGCCCTTGTATTACATATGCTATGTTTTCTTAGATATTCAGTACATTTTTCTGTACTGACCTCCCTCACTGGGGACATTGCATTTCATGTTGCAGGAACATGTACTCCAGCTAGTAGACCTCCCCTGTTAGGAGTATACGACACTCAAATACTTTTGGTGAGCTGCAGGTTGATTTGGAGAGTAACTAAGTCCTTGGTAAATTCATTTTGGTATTGTATCGCAGTTAAGGGTAAGGTGGGGTCTGTCCCGACTTACTAGGTCTTATATCTTTTTAGAGGCTTTGTAGACGTATGTACATGGTTCAATTGTGTCATAACGTGTTGTGGCCTCATCGGCTAAGTCTTGTATATATTCATCTTTGGATCTACTTTTGTTTTTTTTATTGATGCATCCTTTGTGAAATTGTCATGATTGTTATAGTTATATGCATAGTAAGAACACATTTCATGTTGGGTCTCTCAGGACCTAAGGGCATCGGGTGCCTGTCCATCTTAATGGAATTTGAGGCCTGACATCGATTTCCATGATTCACTGTAACATTTGTCTAATATTGTATAAAATTGGAATTTGATTATGTGTAATTGATTGCTAACTACTGCTTATCATGTATAAAGGTTATGAATCATATGTAATGGATCCAATGTGGATCAAATCTTGAGGATTAAGTAGTACTGATTCATGTTCTCCTATCTTCTATAAAGTGCTAATGTAGTTCTATGTATCTCAATTCCGTGGTAATTGGTTCATGATGATGTATAGAATTAATTGTACATTATCTACATCCAATGATAGATTATAATGATGAATTATGTGTTTGTATCCAATGTGGATTGATGCTTGAAGACTTGATCCCTAATTCCTCTCTATTGTAATTCCATGATGCTCACTATAATCTTGACCTCTTGGCAAATTGTAGCAGGATTTTGTCTAAGCCATGGTATCTTTAACTACTCTCTTTTATGTGTATTATTGATTAATTGTGAGCATGTATAATTGAAATTCAATGTAAGAAAGAATTGATAAAAGATCAACTTTCCTTCACATTTTATAAATTAATGATGTAGTGGACCTAATATTATGTCAATCTTGTTATGATTAATAAATGATTTGCGATTATGTTAGTATACCTTTAGATACTTCCTTATATTTAAATTGTTGATGAAAGAATAGTAATGGTCAATGATGACCAAAGGCTAAAGGATTGGTAAGGTTTTCCCCACTTCTCTACTTCTCTATAGCATTGTTGATGAAGCCTTGTATGGCATTGTGTGGTATAGTCCACTTATGGTGGAGGTGTTTACTTTGTTTACAATATATACGTGCTGTGATCATGGCCTTGAAGGGAACTATACTATGAATGTATGTTGGTGCTAAATAATCCTATGTGAAGCCTATGCCTAGTTTCCAATTCTCACTATTATTTAGGTTGTGTTTCTAATGTCATGAACATGTAAATGGTTATGTTAAGATCATGTGTAGGTTCTGACATTAATGAAGTATTAAGGATTGATGACCCCTACCCATGTATCCCTATGTAAATGTGTGAATAGCTAAGGTTAGGAGTCTTGAATGTAATGTGACGGTTGTCTTGCCTCCTATGCAAAATTGTGTTGTGTGGTCTATGATTGAATGTGTAATGTAGTCTAAGAGGGTGGCTGTATCAATGTGTTATTGATAGCCATTATGTGATCATGTTTACTAATGTTCACACA
The DNA here is from genome assembly GCF_001406875.1 of Solanum pennellii. NCBI lineage: Eukaryota > Viridiplantae > Streptophyta > Magnoliopsida > Solanales > Solanaceae > Solanum > Solanum pennellii. Next base: position 20,838,302 of record NC_028639.1, read on the forward strand.
CACATACGCATCATGCATGCTTACAAGTAGTATAGGTCATGGTGTCTAAATGAAAGGTAGTTCTCATATTCTCTAGTGTCTACTACTATGCATGTTAAGATTATGTCTATGGAAGTATGATATATGTTTCCGTAACTATGATGAATTGATAAGTGAACTACTATAGGAAAGGGTATGGGACCTTGCATATGCATTGCACATGTGTGCCTTGAGAGGATAATTTCTAGTTTTGGTTTCTTTGTGCATGAATATGAATGTATGGTCATGTGTGGTTTTAATGTGTTTATGTGAAAGGAGTACTCACATATCTGTATACATACACACACATGAATTATGATCTAGTCACTAGAGGTGTCTTGAAAGGTGTGCTCAACTGTATCCTAAATTAGATTGTGCTAATGATATATGCAGTGTCCATGTGATAGGGTTTCTCACATGATTTAGTTTGATGAAAGATAATCTATGACCTATGAGCTAAGCATATTGGGAGTCAATATCCTAAATCCTAATTTTATAAAGTAATTATAATGAATGCTTTTAATACAGGGAACTTAGCTTAGTACAGAGTGAACTTGAATATGAGTGGTGTCCCTTCCCAATGTGGGAAGGAAGGTCTACCATAAATCTCATGAAGTGGATAAACACAATGCCTCAATAGGAATAATTAGGGTTTCCATAAGTGAATAACCATAATGGCACATCTTGGCATAAAGAGGCTTTTCACATGTACCTCAAAGATCCATAACTATGCTTGTCACATAGGATTTAGCAAGAGAATTCACTTAGTATGCTTGCATGTGTTAATGTTCTACCTTTACTAGGTATGAACACCTTCCATTGGTGTAAGGCTTTACAACACCAAATTCCATATTTTGCACCATGGTCTTTGTGTCGGTTAAGGCTATAGTTTCCCTAAAGTATAATGGACAATGGAAGTAAATGACTAAGATAGTAAGTAGGATGACCTAAGGGATGTTACATAGGATATGTGCAAGTAATAAACCCTTCTAGACATTGCACAAGTAGCTCCTTAGAAAGTTCTATGAAGGTTATCTAATGTGTATGATTATGATTATGTCTTTATGCATCACATGGTAGTATTTGTCTATTTTTCATGAAGATGTACATGGTCTAAGTCTATACGATGTGGTCTAATTCTTATATGCACTATGTGAGTCTTAATGACTATATGATGAAGATTGTTGACATGAAAAGAGTTTTCTTCACTTACTTGCTGATGTATGAAATAGATTGTTAAGGCTTGCGGTCTTATGACAGGTTTACTAGGTATGTGTTAGGTTATGGGGCTTTACACATATATTCCACTAGTAGACTTATAGTAGGATTAGGAGTAAGGTCTTATTATGCATTGATGTGAAGTGAAGTTAGTATATGTTTAAATTTTTGTAGCTTATAGTAATATTCCTAAGGTCTTGACTTCAATGGGTCTATCATGTGCTATACTTTTATGATGATATGTGATGACTTATGTAGGTTGTATGTACGATTTCTTTGTGGACTAAGGTGATGCATTGCACCAAGTATCACTAGTGGGTTACATGAGAGGTTAATGAGTAAAAGAAAAGATACTTCACTGTAAAGCAAAAAGGAGCTCACTGTAAAGTGACCTCAAAAATGACTTAAATTCTATATATGATTTTCCATGATATTTGACTTTTGAATGTGTCAATATGAAGTATGTGAATGATATAAATGCAATTGTATAATGTTTTTATGAATATTTACTCAAAAAGGCATGAAATATGATTTCAAGAAAATGTCCCCTTTTATCGCATGTTTTTGCATGGTTGCCGTACTTAGTGCATTCTTCTACTAATCCCATTCTTGTTGACTTTTTACACGAAGTGTAGGTTATGGATGCTTAAAAGAATGTCTTAAATAGTTAAGAGGTTGATAGATGATTTCCAAGCTGAAGGAAAGGATTCTTAAGTTCCAAGGATCTCGTACACTATGCTTTACTGTAAAGTGTATAAATTAGTATTATATTAATATCTTATATTTTAAGGGTCGTGTCCTTAATGTACTTTAATGTTGTTTAGTCTAAGATGGAAAAGAGACTTAGAGTCTAAGGATATAATAAGGTATTTTTTATATGTATGAATGATGTTTCTAGCATACGATGTGCTATGAATTAAGAGAAAAAGAATGAGCTTGAGGGGGATTGATCCCACAACATCCTTGCCCCAAACGAAAAAGAGAAGAGGAAAAGAAAGGAAATATTATATGAGCGATGGGGATAGAACTAGGGTCCTCCAAATATGAAAAATATAATTATAAAGTTTAATATAAGATAAAGTGTTGCTCAAGGGATTCAAAATCGGGTTCCCTAGCCCAATTCTGTAATGACACATAAGTCATACGTAAACTAATATTTACTTAATGTTGCCTCTAAAGATCAAAATCAATATCTTGGTATATCTACAAGATACATATGTCTTGTACCATCAAATCTTGGGTAAATATGAATCACTTATACAAACTATGTATGAAGCCTCATGGCTTGTACATATGGATCCATATGTCCAGCGTATGTTTAGAAGTAAGAGAACCTAAGATGGATGTAATGAAATGATGTGAACCTAAGAGGTTTGTGTAAGAGTGTGAAACATACTAAAAGGCCAAGTGCATTGGCATATGACGAAATAAACATTAACATAAGGGGAGTGTAGAATGTTTTAGAGTCATATCTCAAGCATACTCTAAAAGAAAGTGTTAAGAATGAATTCATAGTTAATATATAAAGAAAAGAGTGACTACATGACTATAGGCTAGTGCAAGTTAGATAAGCTGCATCTACGCCTAAAAATAAGTGTCACTAAATGAAATTTCTAAGAGTATATATATACTAAGCGATGAATAAGCAAAGAAAGAGTGGCTACATGAGGATAGGCTAGTACAAGTGAGACAAGCTGTATCTACGCCTAGAATCAATGTCCCTCAATGTAAACTTCAAGAGAGCATATGTATGTTATAGGATGAACAACTAATGAACGGTGAGTAAATATGAAACAAAAAGATTTTAAGATAGAATAGGGTGGCACCATAATATGAGGCTAGTGCAAGTGAGACAAGCTGTACCTACGCATATATAAGGTCACCAAAAGTACTCACCTCAGAGATTGTTAAATATTAAGAGACAAGTCTCAATCACACTCTATATGTAAGTTTAAAGATAATCACACTTAATACGTAATGATGAGATGAGAAATCATCTAATGATCTATGATGCCTCATGCTAGAAGTCAGCTTCTATGATGTATGAGATGAATGTAATGGAACTTTATACTATGCACCGATAGGCTAGCTATGAGTCGCGATTCCTTCTTTCAGGAAGGTAGAGGTTCGTGTAATTCTCATGAGATGAGACTATCCGTTCAAATGGGTATGGGTCTCCTCATATCTCCTACTCTTTGAACCTATACTGCCAATATACAGTTCTAACAGTGTTCGATTCCCCATATACGCTAGCTTGTTTTGGTTTACATTGGCCTGTGATTCCACCTTTTTTCAGTGTGGGGTTAAACACTAGATTTCATGATGCTTACATGATCTATGTCATTTAAGGTTAAAGTTACCAAAGAAAGAATGAGTCCATCCTAAAGTAATGCACATAATGAAATAAACGACATCAAAGGTGTTAGGATAGGATAATCAAGAGGTGAAATAGACCTAAGTAACAACACTAGGTCATTCTTGTTCATTGCACATCGAACTCGATGAAAGTCTTAAACTAGATTATAGGTATGGCTGGTGTTTACACTAGCTTACGAACGAATGAAAATGAAGTACGTATGAATGAATGAAGCATACTCTTTGTTTGCTAAAGAAGGATCCCTAGTTGAGGTCCCATATGTTTAGCCCTCATTTTGGGTAGTCCTAATGTTAATTCTGTGGTTCCAAGGTCTCATGGCATATGAACGAATGATATATAATATATGTATGTGCTATATGAAATAAGTTATCTGTTGTGTAAAATATGAAAAGAATGATGATTCATGTTACTCTCATAGCATGACTTTCCTAATATGATTTGCAAGTCCAAATGACTTGGATTTCCATAATTCATATCGTTAGGGGAGACATCTTCTTAATCATGCATGTCCTTGATGTGTACTTGCATACACCCATACTTCTATCATCTGCTATACTTCTATGATGATATGTGATGACTTTTGTAGGTTGCATGTATGCTTTATTTGTAGCATAAGGTGATGCATTGAACCAAGTATCACTACAGGGTTAAGAGGTTAATGAGTAAAAGAAAAGATACTTCACAGTAATGTAAAAAGGAGATCATTATAAAGTGACCTCAAAAATGACTTCAATTCTACATGTGATTTTCTATGAGGTTTGACTATTGAATATGTATATATGAAGTATTTGAATGATATAAATGCAATTGTAAAAAGTTTTTATGAAGATTTACTCAAAAAAGAATGAAGTATGATTTCAAGAAAATTTCCCTTTTTATTGCATGTTTTTGCATGGTTGCCTTACTTAGTGCAATCTTGTACAAATCCCATTCTTCTCTACTTTTTACACAAAGTGTAGGTTATAGATTCTTAAAGGATGTCTTAAATGGTGAAGATCTTGATAGATGATTCCCAAGCTCAAGGAAAGGAATCCTTAAGTACCAAGGATCTCCTAAACTATGATTTACTGTAAAGTGTATAAATTAGTATTATATTAATGTCTTATATTTATGAGTCGTGTCCCTAATATACTCTAATGTTGTTGAGTTTGAGATGGCAGAGAGACTTAGAGTCTAATTATATAATAATATATTTTATATATATATGAAAGATGTTTCTAGCATATGATGTGCTATGAAAAGTTTTAAATTTTCCGCTAAATTTACTATGTAAAATGCAATGAATGATAAGTATGGGATTGTATAAGACCTCCCAGAGGTGAAGTACGTCATGTTACTTCTAGGGGGTGCTCCCAGGACGTTACAAACAACTTGGAGCTTGGGTTCCCATGGGTTCTTCATCAAGTTTCAGTGGTTTTCTCTATAATGAGGTATGGTGATCCTTCATCTCTAGTTAATATTTCATATAGAGAGTTCCATTGAATGTTTTCAAAGAGAATTCATGATCAAACCTTTTTTCTCTTTAATCTAGACATAGGTTCTCTCTTAAATAGATTTCAAAAGCATAATGTTAATGAATTGATGATTAGATACTGATTTGAATGTGATTTTCGATCCAATTCCATGTTGAACCCATGATCTCTCTCAAGCTAGATTTAGCCTATTTATAGGCTTTTTGATCTTGATCTTATGTAAATTGAATTGTGATTCAGTTATGTTAAAATGCTTATACCTATTGCCTAATATGTGTATTGATGGTGAATTGTTGATGAGTGATCCATGTGGATCAAGGTCTGAAGGTTTGAATAAGATTTGTCTATAATGTAGTATTTTGTGATCTTGATGTTAGAATGATTGTTATGATATTCAATTATGATGAATTGTCTTTGCTACTTCCTACAATGTAATGTGATGATAAATTAGTTATAATTGATCCATTATGAATAGATACAATCGAATTGGTAATAATTGATCTAGGTTCTTCTAGACTAAAGATTTTTAATGTCATATACATGATGTGTTATCAATTCAAGGGTAGATGAAGTATGATTTAGTTTAGGTTGTTATCTCGCCCTACATGTATATTGTTGATGAATTTTAATTGATGTTCAAGGCGAGGAAAATTGCTGAGTGATCTATGTCTCTCTACATTCTAGTCAATGGTGATGTAGTGGACTTGTGAGTAGCATGATCTTGTAGTAGCTTATGCATGATTTTGTTTATGTTAAAATACATTATCTATTTCCTACACTTTAATTGTTGATGAAAACGGGGAATTGATCAATGATGATTAAAGGTTGAGGAATTGGTAAGATTGCCTACTTCCTTTACTTTTCTATAGTATGGTTAATAGAATTGGACTTTGATGGTATTGTGTAGTATGGTCCGCTTAGGTTGGCTGTGTTTAACTCTTGTCAATATGTATATGAGTTTATTATGGCCTTGAAGGAAAATTGATGTTATACGAGTGTGTGGTTATTATGATCACACGATGTGAAGCCTATGCCTTGTTTCCTATTCTACCTATGATCTAAGATTTATTGCTAATGTTATGAGCATGAGAATTGTTATGTTAGTGTTATGTATAGGTTGTGCCTTTGATGAAGTAATAATGATGAATGACCCCTTACCGACATACCCCTACATGAATGTGTGATTAGCTATTGTTAGGAGTTTTGAATGTAATTATTGAAGTTATATTGTTTCCTATGCTATTATGTGTTGTGTGGTCTATGTTGGTTGTAGATTGTTGTCATAAGAGGGTGGCTGCCTCAATGTGTTGTTGATAGACATTAGGTGATCATCTTGACCAATTTACATACACTCACACCTCATGCATGCTTACAAGTAGTAAAGGTTCATGGTGTCTAATAAAAGGTTATTCTCATATGCACTTACTACTATGCATGTAAGGTATATGTCTATGAAGCATGTTATGAATTCCCTTAACTAGGATGACTTGATCGGTGTACTATTTTGGATAAGGGTATGGGACCTTGTCTATGCATTGAACATGTGTGCCTTGTAAGCATAGTTCCTAGGTTTGGTTTTCTATGTACATGAATGTAAATGCATGATTATGTTAATGTATGAACATGTGTGGTATTAATGTGTTGTGTTAAAGGATTGTTCACATATATGTATATGCATACTCATATGTATGATGATCTAGTCAATAGAGGGGCCTTGAAAGGTGTTCTGAATTGTACGCTAAACTAGATGGTGCTTTACATATGTTACGCCCGTGTGAAAGAATTTCTCACATGAATTAGGTTGATGAATTCTCATCTATAACCTATAAGCTAAGAATATTAGGGGTTAAATCTCCTAAGCCTAATTTTATAAAGTAATGTTAAGAAAGACTTTTCAATAAATGGAAATTAGGTTAGCACCGAGTAAACTTGAAAATGAGGGTTGTCCCTTCCTATTGTAGGGAGGTAGGTTCACCATAGTCCTCACGAGGTTGTTAGCCTCATAGACCAAAAGTCATAGAGTGATATTTACATGAGTGAATAACTACAATGCCTCAATAGGCATAAAAATGGTTCCCATATATGCCTCCAAGTGGCATAAACTATGCTTTCCCCACAGAATCAAGCAAGTTATATCACTTAGTATGATAGCATATGTTAGTGTTCTACCTTTGCTAGGTACAACACCTTCCCTTGGTGTAAGGCTCTACAAGACCAAATTCAATTTAGCACCCATGGTGTTAGTGTACGTTAAGGCTATAGTTTCCCTAAAGTAAAATGGACAATGGAAGTAAAGAACTAGACCCTAACTATGATAACCTAAGGTAAGTTGCTTAGTTTGTAGGTGGGGGTGTGAGACTTTATCTATGCATTGCACAAGTTACTATTGAAGGGAGTTCTAGGAAGGTGTTCTAATGTATGTGTATATGGTTATGTAATTATGCTTGACATTGTAGTCTTTTCTTTTTGTTGCGATGATATACATGTATGAGCCCTAATGAGTCTATATGTTGTTTCCTTTTCCTATGTACATAATATTGGTCTTAATGACCATAGGATGGACGTCTTGCTTGGCATGATTGAAGTTGTCTATGTTGCCTTGTTGATGTATGAAGTGAATGGTATAATTATGGTCTCTTGATAAGTTTACTTAGTATGTGTTAGGTTATGAGGCTTCACATGTACATATCACTAGTAGACATAGATTGAGGTCATGAGTGAAGTCTTAGAATGTCCTATCTGAAGTTAAGTTATCATATGTGCATGTAGGTTATGGTTCACTGTAATGATATTGTAATCCTTGACTAAAATGTGTCTTGTGATATGTTAAACTTCTATGAATGTATTTATTGGATTAGAAAGGTTAATCTATGAGTACTTAGTGGCCTTAAGGTGATACATTGCACTAAGTATCACTAGAGGGTTACTTGGGAAGTCAAGGAAAATAAGAAAGAGGTGCTTATTGTAATTGCGTTAAGCTTACTGTAAATGAAATATAGTTAGTGTAAGTGATCCTAAATATGCTTTAAATGCTATGTGACTTTATATGATGTATGACCATTGAATATGCCTATATGAAGTATGTGAATTGTAATAATGCTATTGTATCAAAGTCTTATAAGGTCTTCATAACAGACATGACGCCCAATTTCAATTAAGATGTTCCTTTTGGATGCATGTTTTTGCATGGTTGCGATACTTAGTGCATTCTTGTACTAACACCATTCTTCTCTACCTTTTTACACAAAATGTAGGTTATGGATGCTTAAAGGAAGTCTTTAATGGTGAGGAGCTTGATAATGTGATTCCCAAGCTCAAGGAAAGGAATCCTTAAGTTCAAGGATTTCCTATGTCATTGTTTTAAGTAAAGTCTTGTAATAGTTTAGTTATGATTTATGTTGAAAGGGTCGTGTCCCTATTATACTTAAATGATGTTGAGTCTATGATGGCAAAAAGAGACCAGAGTATTTAATTATGTACATATGATATGTTATATATATATATATATATATATATATATATATATATATATATTGGAAATGATGTTCTAGCATATAATGTGCTATCAAAGTTTAAATTTTCCGCTAAATTTACATGTGAAAGTACGATGTATGATAAATATAAGCTTGTATAAGACCTTCAAAAGGTCAAGTACGCCATGTAAATTTTAGGGAGTGCTCCCCGGTCATGACATTAACAATATTTTTTTGGATTGCATGGGCTAAGCGTCGTCCTCTCAAACGGATATGATTTCTTACCTCGTCTCATCTTAACTTTTCATATTATCTTTATACTTATTATATTCATGAACTAACCATTTTATCTAGAAGCTACATTAAGTAAGATCTAAAAACTAATTTCATCCTCATTCAACCTTACACTTCAAATTCTATCAATACAACCTTCTAGAACATCCATTCAAAATTCTTATCATTATATCATCTTTGGGAACTTAGTTCATTTCTAAATCTAGAACTACACATTACCTGATTCTCGTATAAGCTTACGTCGGCAGCTTAATACCAAAGTTTTGGTCGTATCCTTTTGCAACTCTACATCGCTTCAGTTGATCCCAGTGACATCTCTCATCGGTCGGACAAAATCGGCCACTAAGTCAATGTTGGTTGCCCTAAAATTCATTGTTCATTCTCAAGCAACCAAGGGGCAGCTGTTGACACCCAATTTTGATCCACCTTTAACAATTTTTAGGAATACTATTACATTAAATACATATTTTAAAATTTATTTCATGTTTTGAGTTTTAGTCGATTTTGCATAAAAAATATATATTTTAGTATGTTTACTTTACAAAATTATTTTAAATAATATTAGAAATATTTTTAAAATTGCAAAAAAAATTTGAAATAATTGTTTTATTCAAATGTTTTAAAATTTAAGTGGTTTTAATTATATAAAAGATTTATAGTGTTTGTAGTATTTTAATTGGATAGTAAATTCCTTAATTTTCCTCAAAAATATTTAATTATTATCCCATTCTATTCTAGTTTCATTAAATTCTAACCATTCCAATTCAAATTTCATTTCAATTATAGCCACCCTTTTCATTTCAATTCTAGCCAAATTTATTGCAATTTTGGCCATTCCATATCCCAATCAAATTTGATTTTAAAACTTCATCTTTTAATCTCATCCTTCCATTTAAATAATTAAATCCTAGATCAAATTCTAGCCCCTCATCTCTTCTAAAATCAATGCTCCAGATTTAATCTACCTATTCTAACATAAAAAGACCCCAACCCCAATTAAAATTTTCATTCTCTATCAGCTTCCTCTCTCACCCCTCTATCTAGCTGCCTCTCTCTCTTCTCCAAATAAGTATGTTGACCCCTCCCTTATCTCCTCTCTCCGCTTGCCTCTTCTCCTCTCTTCTCCCTTCCCCTATCTCCTCTTCTTCTCTTTTCCTCTGAGAACCGAGAAGCTCCACCGTCGAGCTGCCAGTTGACCTGTCGCTGCACAAAGCCAAAAGTGGGCATGAAACTAGTAGTCGCGACCGGTGAGGACCACCGTGAAGCATCAGCGCAACCAGTTGCTGGATTCTCCGACGAAAACAACAAACTTAAGTAACTCCAGCAACAATCGATAAATTAGAAGCATCAGCAGGTCGACGAGACAGCAACAGTGGCATCGGTAAAATGATGCAGCTCCAAATGCACAGCATCTTCCTAACCCTTCCCCCTCTCTTTTCCGGCCTGAAGTAGTGGAAAATTTCGGTAAAATTTTCAAAGCTTAGCTAAGGATCCGGCCAGGTATGTCCTTTAAATACTCTCTCATGTTGTGCCTATTGGTTGATACCTTTTATTGGTTGAAACAACTTGACAAATCTCTACTTGCTCATATAAAGTTTGTTCTAAATTAATTTTTATCAATTTGTTCTAATGAGATTTTATGCTCAAGGTTTACATGTTCCAATGCTCTTCTCGAGATTAATATCAAGATCTCATAATTGTCTTTGATTTTCCTATTATTGCTTGATTAGTCCGGTTAAATATATAACCGATCGATTTTAGTCTACACCTTAAGTAAATGATTCTCGTTCATTAAGAAGAAACTTGCATAACTAATTGATATGCTCTTTGGACTCGGTATATTATTGAATTATATTTTTGTAATGACCCACAAGTAAACCCTAGAAGTTAGAGCATCCTTTAGTCTCCACACGGCAAATCAGACTTCAAGAAGTCTTACTAAAGCCACTCGTATCATTCATTGCACAATAAAATATTGTAAAATGACCAATAATTTAAAACTTTCTTCACACATGAAGAACTCTTTGTATAATCAATACGCAAGCGGAAGACTTTCATTTAAAACATAAACCTTTACAATATCTCATTGAACCATCTAAACATTGGAGTATACAATACTTGGGACTAAGCCCATACAAGACATAAAATAAAGACTATGACATAAATAAACATGTGGATATTGTCCTCGAATCGATGAGGACTCACCAATACATCATCTTCAACCCTTAAAAACGTATCATCCTCCATGGCATATCAACATTTTCAATTCCCTACACTTTAGTGAAAAAGGGAAAAGAAGGGGTTAGCACATTAGATGCACTAAGTATGGAAACCATGCAAAAACCATGAAAAAGGGACATTTAGTAAATAACATTGTTTTCATGAATTTTTATTAAAACATCATACTATAAGCATAAGAACAACATTTAACACCTTAGGAACACATAAGAAATCATTTAAGAAATTATCCATATTTTTAGGAAAACATTACAGTGAGCAATATCACTTCTACAGTGAAGTTCCTTCACTTTATAGTGAAGTCCTTTAACTTCATGTTGCACACTTCCTAGCATGTAACTCCCTCACTAAAAGCTATCCTGAGACTCAGTTAAGTAATAAAAAGAGAGACCGCTCATACACCCTCTCTAGGCACACCTAAATGATCCTTAAGACAACCTATAATGAGATATACAGACTTATAATACACCAAACTCATGAACATGAGATCCTACTACCAAAGGTTACTCCAAGACTCACTTGAGTGGGTTGTGAAGCGACCTCCCATAGAATCCCTTTCACACACACTTAAGAGATCCTATAGACTACCTAATATAGGATCATTTTGACTTAATACAACAATATATAGATGATATGACATTTTCCTTCCAAAGGCTATAAAAAGACTTACTTAAGTAAATCAAGAAGATAACTCCATGATTGACCTCTTCAATATTACCTAAATAATCCTTAAAACTACCTAAGGCTTAGATCATGTCAACATAATTAACTATCTTCCCTAACTAGAGTCATTCTTAAGACTTATCTATGTAAGATACGAAGTGACCATTCCTATGACCCCTTCACATCGTAACTAGACAACCCTTAACTACTCTAGATAACTTCTTATTCACTTAACTTACTTTCTTAATTTAATTCATTACATTCATTTACTTTCTTAAATTAATTCATTACATTCATTAGTTCATTTAAGAGACATTTATCACATAAAGGACATTCAAGTAATGGTCTTAGAGAATACCTAGGTGTAAGATCCCGAAACGACTTAGGTGAAGATAGATCCTAACATGGCTGTAATTATGGTAAAGGGTACTAAAATTGTTTATAATGTGGTATTAAGGCAGTGTCTAAGAGTTTAGATGCATTGGAAGTCAAACGTCAAGGGACGACTATGACGTTCGAAGACTAAGTCACCTATGTGCCTCTTGTATGGTTTTATGTGTTAATGTATGATTAATGAGGTTATAAAGTCCTTAAATGATTTATTATGGTGTATTTTAGCAATGTGTCAAGTTTCGTGAAGTTTGGAGATCAAACATCGAAGAATGTCTATGACGTTCAAAAGGTTTTCCTTGGAACGACCTTGGGTGTCTTTGCATATTTCATCGAGCTTTACGTGATTGTTTCGGATAAAATTAAGGTGAGAGGTCCTACAAGTGTATACGAGAATGTTTGGGTTGAAAACATCCAAGAAATCATCCCCAAGGACCATCCAAGGATCCTTGAGGAAGGATCCTATTCATTGAGGAAAGACTACCTAGATAGTCCCAAATGACAGAGGCAATCGACGCCCAGTGGGCCAATCGATGCCCGTTGATGAGTTTTCGTAGGTGATTACTTAGGTGTGGGAGAGTAGAGACCAAAGACAAGCCTCAGTCCCCAACCACAGATCAACAGGACGGTCCGTTAGTCAAGGGACGAGCCGACGATGGTCCCTCCATCTGTGAGGCTGTTTCCTGTGCAGCTTCACTGTAAGTTGAGGGATAAAGTTGTAAATTAACCCCACGTACAAATAAGAGAATGGAAAGTACCAAAGGGCTATTTTGATTATTTTAAATATATTTATAAACCTAAAATACAAAAAAGATTTCATTCTTCAAAATTAAAATCCAAAATCCCTTAAAAATTCCCTAGAACTCCATTGGAGTCAAAACTCAAAAAAGTTGTTGGATTGGAGAAATGAATGGATATTCTTCATAAAATTGAAGAATTATCTTCATTGAGTATGGTTTTTAATCCTTGAAACTCTATTCATCAAGGAGCCCAACTTTCAATGATGTTTTCTAAAGTTTTCAAAGATGAATTGTCCAATTTGATGATCTATGCATGGGTTCTTGCATTAGATATTCTTAAGCATTAAATATTGATTTAATTTTTATAATTTAGATGATTTTAATTCAGTTAACCTATGAACCCATGTAATTGATAAACCCTAGTTTTTGACTACTTTATGGGATAAGTAATTTGGACTTAATGCTAATGAATTCTAGTGTTTTCTGTGGGCTATTGATTGATGTAATAATTGTATTTAATTGATATATAGATTGTATAAGATCGATGAATCTATATTGAATTGACCTAGTATTATTGAATATGATAGTTTTTATATTTAATTGTTGGTTATGGCCACAGGTAAGGGCCTTATGTGATTGAATTGGATGGTTTATCATTGGATTAAATTGTTGACGATGGAGTGGTGGTACGCTGACCCGATTCCCTTTATTTAATGTTAATTAGACTTCAATTATGTTGTTATTGGTATGGTCCACTTATGGTGGCGGTTTTATGTTCTTTACTTGCAATTGATGTGGCCTTGTCGGTGTTACTTTATGTATTATGATGATTATGGCCTTGTCAGAAACTATTTTAAATATTATGATAATTATGTGAAGTTGGATAATGTCTATCTACATGATAAGTAATGTTAAAGTATATGTGTTCTTCTATTGATGCTTTTTAGGATGATCATGTTATACTATGAATATGACTTTATGTGTATAGTCTTAGGGTTGATGCATGGTTATTCCTACTTGAGTATGTGAGTCTATGATGGTCGATGACAATATGGTAGTATATAAATGACTTAAATATGATAATTGTTATTTCTATGTGCTTCTATAATGACGTGTAATATGTGTTAAAGTAAAGTATGTTGTGACTTGTCTTGGTTGACTTGTGTCCCTTACTTGATGCATGTATGAATGTGAATATGAGATGTCTTGATTTAGGATTCTAAAGCCTCTTAGTCTTGCATGTGTGAATAACGTGAGACCTTAAATGATGTTAAGAAGGTCCTTTATGTTAAACCTTGAACGTAGTGGTAAGGTTATGAATGTTGAAGTCGAAAGCCGTAACGGTATCCTTCAAGTAAAGGAATGATATACTTAAGGATGATTGGCTGGAACGGCATCATGTCAATCCATAGGAAAATCATTATGAGCTTGTTGTCGCCATTGTAAGGTATCCCTAGTGGACCTCTTTGGTAGGGTGAATGTGATTGCATTATGAAATAGATATGGAACCCCTTTATATGAACCTTTAATGTAAATTACTCTATGAGAACAAAGGCTAGCACAAAGTGAGTATTGTAAGGGAAGTAGTTCTAGTTTAAGAATGAGACTAGAGTACAAAGCACGCCATATTCCTTAACCATGTGTCTACATGGGATGTGTCTAAGTTCTACCATTGGAAAGTAGAACACCCTCATCGGAGTAGGATAGAACTCCGTATTCCATGCTTTGCTATCATTGTCTATGTTGGTTATTTCCTATTCTCATTATATGGGATACCTACTAGCATTAGAGAAGTTTTATTAGGTTTATATGGTAGAATGGGACGCTATTTAGACATTGCACAATAGGCTCTGAAGGTGTTAGTTAGAGTCCCTAGGTCTTGTCCAAGACAATTACTTTAATATCCTTATATGATGAATGAGTCTTAAATTAACTAGTGAATGTAATGACTTAAGTTAATAAAGTATGTTAAATGAATAAGTACTTATCTAGAGTAGTTAAAGGTTGTCTAGTGTAACATTCTAGAAAATGTACTAGTCTAGTGAAAAACCTATTAGGTTTTAAAAATAGGTATTGGGGGTACATAGGCATCCTAATGCCCAATATTGAGTAATATTTGGCATATTAGAAAATATTGGCTTAGGGGTGTTAGCCAATTTCTATTACACATGGGTGTATATTAAAATCCTAGCTTGTCTAAGAAATGTACATGCAATAAAAACCCTAATCTATAAATACACATATTAATTCTCAACCCAACACATGAGGTACTAGGCATCCAAGTGCCAAACCGAGGTACCATGGCACAAGATCATTTAAAATGATCATGTAGATTAAGTAGTGCCCAAGGACATAGTGAGGATCCTTAGGACAATAACTAAACATTCCAAATGAACCATCAAGAATAGTTAGTTACGAAAGTACAAGAAACACTAGCACATATGCAAGCACATGTGAAACCGGACTACGTGGGGGGGGGCACGCGACCACCCTTACTGAATTCGGTTAGGGTAGTTAGGGTCACGCGTGCGCACAGGTCCATCCATGTGGGGCCTAACTCTCTAACAAACTCTAGACTCTAACTAACTGACCTAACTAGCTAACTAACCTAGGACAAATAAAAATAAACTATCTAGTGCACCCGACAACCTACGACATAATCGGGTTACACTAACCTAGTAACTAGTTCAAGAAACATTCTGGTACCTAACCTAGGATGGTCCAAAAGGGTTGATTATGGTCCTAATGACTTAGGGGTACTTTATTAATTACCCTAGATCACTAAATTTATTAAATTACCAAATTAATTAATTAATTAAAAATTAAGGTCAAGGCCAAAACCCTTAGGAAAATTTTATATTTGACTACGTCAACTGCTTTCCTACTTTTAGTCAATCTACGAGGGGCGTTTTAGTAATTAACTAATTTATTTATTTAATTAACTTAAATTATCCTAAGTTGAATTAGTCGAGACCAGATCCTAAGACTTAGACTCACAATCAAACACTAGAAAACTCACGACCCAAAACAATGAGAAAACTTTAGAAAAATAGAAAGTTTCTCTCGATTCTCTTAGGCGATTTCAGGGTATTCTTCAAGGTTTTTGTGCAAGGTGATCTTTGTAGATTTAATTATACATTAAGTATGGGTTCTATCTCTTGGTTTACTTTCCCCAAGAGGCTTTTGAAATGCTTTATGAATTAAAGAATGTTGAACCTAGGGTTGTTCCCAATAACATTGTTGAACGTCCACCTCCCTAGTTATCCTTGTTTTCGATTCTAATAGTATGCAGATGAAATCTATAACATGTTGTTGGTATATGGTGCTAATTGATCATTATGTGTAGGGTTATTGATCTGCTAATTTCTAATGAGGCCTATAGATTTGATTCGTTTTATTTGGGTATTAGTTACATGAGTTAAAGAAGTGTTGTAATGTCTAATTGTGTCTGAAAAGATGAAGTTGTTATGAATCATTCATGAAGTTTAGTTCACTGTTAAATGTCGACTAGCTTAGAACGATTAAATCACTATATTATATTCATGAATTTAATTGAATTGGGTAATGATACTCTCATGACCAATGTCTGGTGAAAATTTTGCCTATGCAAATAAATTGGCTAACAATATTCGAGATTACCATAATATGTGAAAAATTAGTCTATGCCTATAAGTTGGCTTACAATGTATTTCAAAAATATGATACAAAGTTGTCTAGTGACTATGTTGTACCAAATTAAGCATGACCAATGTAACTTTAAATTCATAACCAAGGGTATGCCAATCATTGGGAAAAGTCCCAACATGCTCTTTTTAAATGAACTATGAATATAAGTAAGTACATTGAATAAAGTTTATAACGTTCATAAAGAGTGGTATAAAGCTATAAAATGTCATTGAACAAGATAAGGTGAGTAATGAAACAATTAAAAGTTTAAGAATTATAAAACTGACAAGAATTAGGTGTTAAAATAAGTAAGACAAGTCTCACTCACACCTAGAAAATTGTCTTAAATATATTCACACAAAAGGGTGTTAATAATCGTGAGATTAGTCTCATTAACACCAAGATTGTAATGTAAGGTTAAATTCATATTTCATCAAGTAAATAAAGGGATGACCGGTTATCCAACGAGTTAAGTAAACCTCATAACTAGAAGCAAGTTTCCATAATGTTTGAGTCAGCTTTAAAAGTTATAAAGAAAAAAAAGTTGAGCAAAGCACCGATAGACTAGCAATGAGCTTGTGCCAGCACATGTAAGCCTCATGAGATGAGGCTCCACCGAGGTGGATAAGAGTCTCAGAAAATATCCTAGACTTCGAACTATGTTGCCATTATGGTAACTAGCCAATGGATTCCACCTAAAAGAGCTAGGTATGGTACGGTTTCGCTTTGGCCAGTCGAACCACCCCTTTTCAATGTGGGGCAGACACTGGATTCCATATTTAGCTCACATGATCTATATCAGTTAAATGCTCAAGAAAGTATTCAGTTCACTTTAGTCGTGAATCACCTCTTTTCGGTGTGGGCCAGACACTAGACTTGGTTTAACATTAGCCGGTGAAGCACCCCTTTACGTTGTGGGTAAGACACTGGATTTCATGATTAGATCACATGATCTAGGTTCACTTCGATCTATGAACCACCCCTTTTAGGTGTGGGAAAGACAGTTTATTTCATGTTAGCTCGCATGATCTTAATGTTAAAGAATTCTTTAAGAAAGTAAGAAAGAAAGAAGAAGAAATGTAAGTTCAAAGTGAGCTATGTAATCAGGAGCATAAGTATGTCAAAACATCTGTGATTGATAAGAATGAAGTTTTAACAATTTATTGGCTTGTGCCAAATCAAGATATATGCTCCAATATCTTCAAGTTATGCAAGTGACAAAATAATGGGAATAGCCAAATAAAAATTGTTTTATAATGACTTCTTATAGTATGCCATTAAAGGGGAGTAAAACATAATGTCTAATAGATGCCCTTTAATCTCCATAATTTAAAAATGATGAAATAAGTTGCATAGACAATAAAGATTGGCTTAGAAAGATTTCATGCCCAACTTAATAAGAATGGACAGAATAACTTGTAGTATGGGTAGCCAAATCATTTCCCTAGTATTTTGGATTACTTGCTCGATTTAATGTAGGTATGAGACAGTAATCATTCATTGAACTTGTAAGTAAGACATAGGATTAAGGAGATCATTGAACTACACAATAATAAGACTGAAAAATATACTATAATGATTCATTGAACTTGTAAGTAAGACATAGGATAAAGGAGATCATTGAACTACACAATAATAAGACTGAAAAATATACTAAGTGTTGGGGGAAGAGCTCTTAGGTTAGGGAGGAGCAAATTTCTAAATTTTCGTTTGAGTTGTTCTAAAATAATGTTCATGATTTTAAGGTCTTATGTTCATATAGAAAATGATTTGTGTGTTTTGAATGCATTAATATATGTCATATTCATACCATAATTCGCAAATAACAAATTTAGAAAATCTACTGACTTCACTTTCCAGAAATGGCATGTTGTTATAGGAAGAGCTTCCTTGATCATGCATAGTCCTTATGTGTATAAGTGCATACACCCTTACTTAGTACAACTGTTTACTAACCCTATTCTATTACTATTTTATAGGCGCAAGTTAGAGAGTGAATTGAAGACTCATTGAAGAAGTTTGGATTAGCGTGATCCAGACTTTGGTAGGTCCTCTTGAGTTTGAAGATGCTACACCTATCGTTCTAACTTAGTACTTTAGTCATAGCAAGTGGATGTTGTCCCTAGCATTTCTTTACAGACTTTCATTCAAAACTTTGTATTAAGGCCGTTTAGCAAACTAATACGATATATTGATCTCTTTATTGAATTGCTTATTCGATTGTAGATGGTTGTTTAGTTTGAGATCATTAGAATATTATTCTATATAGTAATCATATGAAGTATATGTCTAATTCACTATGTTTTAAAAGTTTTAAATTTTCTGCAAATTTAACACTATATGATTGTGATGAAAACTATGAAGAGGCTTGTCTACGACCTCTGAGAGGTTAACGACACCAGTTGCATTCAAATTACTGAATCCGGGTGTGACATCTAGTTACAGTGTGAAGGGGGCATAAGAATGGTCACTTCTTATGTTACCTAGATAAGTCTTAAGAATGACTCTAGTTAGGGAAAATTGTTGAATATGTTGACATGTGCTAGGCCATAGATAGTCTTAAGGATTATTTAGGTAGTATTGAAGAGGTCAATCATGTTCGTTATATTCTTGATTTACTTAAGTAAGTCTTTTGATAGACTTTGGAAAGAGAATGTCATATTCTCTATATGTGGTTTTGTTAGGTGAGAATGATTATATTATAGCTAGTCTATAGGATCTTTAAGTGTGTGTAAGGGATTGTATGGGCGGTCGCTTTACAACTCACTCAAGTGAGACTTAGAATCACCTTTGGTATAAGGATCTCATGTTCATATGTATGGTTCCTTGTAAGTGTGTGTATGTCTCATTTTAAGTAGTTTTGAGGATCATTTAGGTGTGCCTAGAGAGGTTGTATGGTCGGTCTCTCTTTGTCTTAATTAATTGAGTCTTAGGATAGCTTGTAGTGAGGTAAGTACATATAAGAACGTGTCTTAGGTGAAAGTAAGTAACTTCACTGTAATAGTGAAGAACTTCACTATAACAGTGATGAACTTCACTGTACAGTGAAGTGAAGTTACTGGAAAGTGCTTCCAAAATTATGGTAAATGGTCTAAGTGTTACCTTATTTGTTTCTAAGTTGATAAATGTTATTCTTATGATTATGATATGATTTTTAAATGGAAAGATGCATATTTCCAAAAAAAATGTTTTTCTTGATTTTATAAATAATGTCATACTTAGCACAATTGTTTGTCCTATTTCCATATATTTTCCTATCTCCAAAGGTGTAGGCGAACGGTGAGAAGGATCATGAAGGAGATCTTGGATTCTAGAGTTATTCAAGCAAAGTGAAGTATGTCCTCAATTGACTCGAGGGCATACATTTATGTCTTTTATTTCCGTTATTGAGGTATTTTAATAGACCAAGTAATTTTATATTTTGAAGTATGGGTCGTGTCCCAAAGTTCTCGTCTCTTAATTTTGATGAGATTGAGACTTAGTATTTCCTATGATTTCTAATGAAAGATGTTATTAAAAATATTTGTAATGTTTTGTGAAAAGTTTTAATTCGGCACTACTATTCATTATGTGTATGCGATGAACGATACGAAATGGGTTTGTACAAGAGCTCCGAGAGGTCAAGTACGTCGGTTACAATCCGAGATTGGCCCTAACTTCTAGGGTTTAGTTTCGGGATGTGACGTTGTGGTCTCTAACTAACACATTAAAAGCCTATTGTGCAATGTATAAATAGTGTTCCATACAACAACCTAAACTTCATAGAACTTCATAAATTCTAGTAGGTATCCCACATGATGAGAATAGGCAATAACCGGCATAGACATGATAGCTAAACATAGAATCCGAAGTTTTGACGTACTATGATGAGGGTGTTCTACTTGCAAAGGGTAAAACTAGGACACGTCCCATGTAGGCACATGGTTAAGGAATATGACGGGCTTTTATGCACTCTAGTCTCATTCTCAAGTAGAGCTACATTGTACTCTAGTCTCCTTCTCATGTAGTACTACTTCCCACTACATACTCGTTCGGTGGTAGCCTTTTATCTCATAGAGTAATTGACATTAAAGATTCATAAAAGGGGTTCCATATCTAGTTCATAACCCAATCACAGTCACACTACCAAAGAGGTCCACTAGGGTTACCTTACAATGGCGACATGGATAGCTCATCATGACTTTCCTATGGATTATATGATTCCGTTCCATCCAATTACCTCTAAGTCCATCATTCATTACATGAAGTATACCATTACGGCTCTAGACTCCATATTCATAACATAACCTTACCACTAGGTTTAAGGTTCCACGTACATGACATTCTTATCATCATTTAGGGTCTCACATATCATTCATTCATACATGATAAAGGTGCACTAAGATTACCTAGTCAAGACATCTCATGTTCACATATAATTCATACATGTATCAAGTAAGGGACACAACTCTACGAAAACAAGACACAACATACTTTACTCTATCACATATAGCATATCATTCTTTGAAGCACTTAGGAATGACCCTTATCATCTTTATGTCATCCTATACAATTAACTATATAATTATCAATATAACCATCATAAACTTATATTGTCAATTAGGAATAATCATGCATCAACTCTAAGACCACACACAAACACATAGTCATAGTCTAACATGATCACCTAACCACAATAGAAGAAACTCATACTTTCACTTAATAACTAGTAGATATATATGCTCATACTTCACATAAATTAACTAAACAAATCATCATAATACTTCAAGTAGCTTGCCTACAAGGTCGTGATCATCATAATACAAAAAGTAACGCCGACAATGCCACATCATTCACATAGCACCGCCAACATAAGCGGACCATAAAAATCATCATTTTAATACAAAAGCTATACATAATATTAAGAGAGTTAGGAAGCATACCATCCATTCAATCTCACCACTTCAATCCAAAGTTATATCATCTAATTCAACACAATAAGACCCTTACCCATGGCCATGAATATCAATTCAATACATATACTATAATACTCAATGAATCTAGTTTAATTAAATATAGGTTTATCAATGTAAGACCAATTAGACATCAATTGAATATAATTCTTACATCATTCAAGAGCCCATAGAAAACTACACTAGAATTCATAAGCATTAAGTCAATATCAATTCAATAATATTAATATACAATGGATCAAAGAATATACAATACTCATGTGATCATTTTGAAATATCTTATAAACCATACAATCATAATCAATACATAATTCAAGACCCATGTGATAATTTTGAGATAGCTTATAAACCATACAATCAGACCCATAACAATCTACACATGGATTCATTAATATCAAAGCATGATCACATAACCCATATTTTAGTCAAATGAGAGATTTGAGAAGGTCAAGGGTTCCTGGAAAATTTAATTGGAAAACATCAATTATACATCAATAATATCCTATCTTAAGGTTTGAAAATGTCTCATGCAAGAACCCAAGCTTAGAGTAGAAATTGGACTTTTTCATCTTTTTGAAATTTTTGAAAATAGTCTTTGAAATTGACTCTAAGAAGATAGAAAGCCTTATATGAAGAACTACCATACCTTATTAGAATAACCCAATGATGATTAAATAATAAACTCCATTGAAGATCCATCTTCAAGCTCCATCTTCACCTTGAGCTCTTATGGAGGTTTTTGGAGGAACTTTGGGAGGGAATGGGTTTTGATCTAGTTGCTAGGGTTTGATGACTTATATACTCTTAAAATACCCATAAACACATAAAATAACCATCCTCCAATTTAATAATACTTGGGGTAAATTTCCCAAAAATCCCCAATTCCTAACAAAAAGCAGGAAGAATTTCAGCACCATCGACACCCTACAATAGACGGTCCATTGGTGAGACAACTCCCCGTCGATGGGGTTCATTGGTTGCTTCTGCAGCTTCTCAACCTGTAGACTACATGTCTCTATCTATTCCACCCATCGACAGACCATCTTCCCATCAACTGGCAGTCGATTTCCACTGCCTAGAAGTGTTTATCTTCAAGTTGGGGTCCTCCTTCTAGGACCCCTTGTGGGTACTAGGTTGAGTCCTACCCAGACGTTAAACCTCTAAACATTCACGTCTAGGGATTAGGAACATCTCTTAAAAATTACAACATCAAACAAGCCACGCAACATGCTAACACACATAAAAAATAACAAGAAAGTCGTCTAAAGGCTATATTTCGAACACCATCGGACGTTCTTTGACGTTTGACCTCCAAATCTTAACAAACTCAACATTCTGAGTCTAAAAACTATTATCAACCATATAAGAACCTCATAAAATCATTACTCACACATAAGAAGATGAAAACATATAAGGAACATAGGTTACTAGTCATCGAACGTCTTGGTCGTCCCTTGACGTTTGGCTTCAAACTTAACCCAAATCCTTAGACTTTACCTCAAACATCATTTTAAACCATCTTCGGACTTCAATACTTCATGACACACACATTAGTCCCTAGTTTCACTTAATTCATTTTTGGAGGTGTTATAATTTCTTTTAGTTGTTTGTTATGTAACATTAATAGTTGGAATTTCCCAGCTTACTTACAAGTTGACTAATTGATTTTTTTTATTTGAAAAGTTGCAAAGTGTGTAACTTGACCCAAATTTTCCCTCTTTAGATGCTTAGTCATCTCAAGCAATTCGTATATGGTGAATGTCCCTAATCAAATCACTTAGCATAATCAAAATTCAAATTAATCTTTGAAAAATCATGTTATTTTTCTTTCCTTTCATCCGAATCTTGACTGGCTGTAAATTAAATGCATAGTCAGTACTATAGCCCCAATTATGGATACTAATAAAATAAGACTAGAAACCAAAAGCCAGACGAAATAGTAGGTATAAAGTAAATTGCCCAGTGTTTCCGAATTAGTCAAACTTCGTACCTTTCCGGCATACACATTCCCCCGTTCCTTTAGTCTTTTCAAGTGTACTTTTTTCTTAAGTTGCGGTCATGTCTTGCCCCCCCCCCCAATTTAGTGACCGCTTCCATGTTTTCCCCGAATTTCATCAGTTCCAAGCTCAAGAAATAAGGGCCAAGAAGCAAGGGCGTAGCAGCTGGTAAAGTTTTGCTCAAGCTGAGCTAAGTACAGGTCCGAATGAACTGGGGCAACGTATTGAAAATCTTATTTACTCTTTCTATTTCTAACCATCGGGGATATTCATCCTATATTATTCAGCAAATAGCGAATCACAGCCTTACCTTATCTTCACCATGATACGGAATCCAAGTTCTTATGGCAGAGCACGAGGAGAT
Organism: Solanum pennellii; assembly: GCF_001406875.1. NCBI lineage: Eukaryota > Viridiplantae > Streptophyta > Magnoliopsida > Solanales > Solanaceae > Solanum > Solanum pennellii. Next base: position 20,862,164 of record NC_028639.1, read on the forward strand.
TTATCATCAATGTGGTGATTGGAATGGAAACCAGAAGCACGACTGGGGTCCTCGTGGCCCAAGATAATAAAACCGTACCAGCATGGCCCGACTAATTTGTTTTCAATTGGAGCATCAAGCAGCACAACCCGATTCTACTTGACGTTTAAGGTAAGGGGCACTCCTATCATATATTACAATTCTAACTTGTCTTTGCTGGTAGATAGAAAGTAGAAACAAAAAGGCGATATTCCATTCTCCTAGCCCCACCTGAATAGAATAATAAGAAAATACAATATTATAAAGACAAAATTCAATCGCCAAGAGCAAAATCTTCGTTAAAAAGCTAAATGTAATACGAATTGCTTGAATTACACACAACGAGTTAACAAAATCTTGGTAAAAATAGTTACTTCTTAATTTATTCCTTTACCTTAATTAAAATTCATTGATCTCTTACATGTTTTCATATTTGGTAAAAAAATAATTTAAAAAATTCTAATTTTGGTTCTTCTTTTATTTAAGGAAACATAATATTATTATTCCTAATTTTATTCTTATTTGTTTATTTTGTTGATAAAATATTTTTTAAAAATATGATTTGGCTCTACTTTAAAATAAAAGAAAAATAGTATATTAATTGTTTTCATAAAAATATTTCTTTACTTTATGTGTTTTCCCCTCTGTACTGTATAAATAGGACCACCTCCCTTAATTATTTTTTATTCATTCACTCTCTTTGATCACAAGTTCTACATTATTCTCACATTTTGATATTGACTCACTTTTCTCACTCTTTTATCAGAAAGAAGTTCTCTCATTACTCATTCACTCACTTTTTAATACAATTTCTCTCATTACTCTCAACTCTCATCTTCCACCTTGCTCATACTCTAAAATACATTAGATATTTCTCTATATTGTTGAAAAGAAATAACAACACTATTTAGGTTTTGGATCATTCTTTCTTGTTGTGTTGCTGTCGTGGATTGAAAACCTTACTAAAATATTTCATTGATGATATATAATTCTGCATAACCGGTTAGTTCCTTCTATTAGTTTAACTTTTACATTGTTACTATTATATGTGTACCATGTGATTTATGTTATTCTTGCTATCATCTTTTATGTGTTACTTGCCGATACTCTCATTTTCGTTTAACATGGTTTTTAACTTGAAGGTTCAAGATGTTGAAGAATTGCTTAGAAGAGATTTCCGGACATGTTTATTATTGAAAATTATATTAATATTGTATTTATTTCTTAGATTTGTAATATTTTGTGTTATGCTAACTCTAAAACACTCTAATATATAAATATTTGGGGGATCACCTAAGGGGAGTGGAATTTACATGCTACGTGTTACTTTTAGCACATCTATTTGTGTTATCACATCCTAATTTTATCAAGACTAAAAAGTCTTTTATAGTTCAATCTTATTAAAAATCTATTCGTAGTTTGAATAAACCTATAAAAACAAGTGTATATGTATAATAGGTCAGGTATACATTTGTAACGACCTGTTTAGTCGTTTTAAGCAGCAGATTTTATTTCTGGAAAAACTGTCTGAGTCGACGGAACCCACGACGGACCGTCATGGGCACGACGGGCCGTCGAGGGGGGTCTCGTTCCAAAACACTTAGAATTCTGAAATTTGGGTACTGAAATCGACTCTCTGAACTTCGTAACGGAATGGCAGGACGGACCGTCGTGGGCACGACGGACCGTCACAGACCCTTTAGTGGAATTGAGTCTCTGAACTCTGTGACGGAGCAGCAGGACGGACCGTCGCAGGCGC
>NC_028639.1:20869653-20870204 GCF_001406875.1 Solanum pennellii
CGATTTGTCAAGGGATTCTCTTCTATTGCTTCCCAATTGACGAACTTGACTAAGCAGAATGTTCCATTTGTATGGTCGGATTAATGTGAGGAAAGCTTTCAGAAACTCAAGACCCTGCTGACTACCGCACCTATCCTTTCCTTGCCAGTAGAGGGTAAGAACTTTATTGTTTATTGTGATGCATCCTATTCTGGTTTGGGTGTAATTAATGAGTTTAAGTCTTCCGCATTACTTTCTGCTGATATTATATTGAAATGTTAGGGTTTTGATTTGTTGGTTCGCTCACATAGGAGGGTAAGTGTGGGTACCTGTCGCGGCTCGGTTTTGGGTCGTGACAAACTTGGTATCAGAGCATTAGGTTCGTTGGTCTCATCACACAAGAACGAGTCTAGTAGAGTCTTAAGGAACGGTAGGGGGACGCCTTTACTTTTCTTTGAGAGGCTATAGGACTTTAGGAAAATTTCCTTTCTTTCTTTCTTTCGTGCTACTACTTGGATACAATTGGTATCTAGGTGATATAAATTGGTATCTGACCATCTTCATTCTATTTC